>NW_020174156.1:455860-618738 GCF_003031525.2 Neophocaena asiaeorientalis asiaeorientalis
TATACAGCAAAAAAAAAAAAAAAAAAAATATATATATATATATCAAACCTAAACTATATATATATAGCAATAAAGAAAATATGAACAAGGATACCAAGTTGCACACAGAATCTCTCAACCTTAGAGTCACCTGTTGTTCATAGGGTAATGTTAACATTTTGCAAAGTGAAGAAGAGGCAGTTCTCAAAGAAATGCTGCCTAATGTTTTGGAAAAATGGACATTTCTCTGGCTTGCTATCACTCAAAATACAGGTTAAGAATAGCCAAATTAAAGAAAGTCTAATGAAAGTAGAAAAGAGGCAAAAATGAGAGCAGTAGAACTAGAAATGTTGTGAAGGATCAGGATACGCCACCCCAAAATATGCTTCTTTGTCATCAAAATGATTTTTTTGTCCCTAGTTTTCATTTTTTTAATTTTTTGTTTTAATTTTTTAAAAATTTTGATTGGAGTATAGTTGATTTACATTGTTGTGTTAGTTTCAGGTGTACAGCAAAGTGAATCAGTTATACATATATCCACTTTTTTTTTTTTAGATTCGTTTCCCATATAGGCCATTACAGAGTATTGGGTAGAGTTCCCTGTACTATACAGCAGGTTCTTATTAGTTATCTATTTTATATATAGTAGTGTGTGTATGTCACACATACAATCATTTTGATTGGGCATCAAAATGATTTTGAGCTGAATGTATTTCGTTTCTGAAATCCCGTATCTGCCTAAAAGCAGAGCCTCCCCAAAGATCTCAGAAGTCACTAAATCAGGCTACCCTGGTGGCGCAGTGGTTGAGAGTCCGCCTGCCAATGCAGGGGACACGGGTTTGTGCCCCGGTCCGGGAAGATCCCACATGCCGCGGAGCGGCTGGGCCCGTGAGCCATGGCCGCTGAACCTGCGTCCGGAGCCTGTGCTCCGCAACGGGAGAGGCCGCAACAGTGAGAGGCCCGCGTACCGCAAAAAAAAAAGTCACTAAATCTTCTTCTGCAAAGCTACTGTAATCTTCTCATCACACACAAACAGACTTTGTCACAAGACTTCGTATCCCCCATTGGTTCTTCTAAGGTCCCTTTTATCTTTCCAAAATGTCTTTTGTTTTTCTATAAGTGCCCTTTCTCCTCTTCCCCTTCCCCTTCCCCTAGTGAATTAAGTCTATAGACCCCAAATTCCAACCATCCCTTTGAGGTATTCATCTCTGAGTTCTCTCTTAGGTATGCTCAATGCACATGTAAATGAATTTGTTTTTCTTTTGTTAATCTGTCTTTTGTCAGTCTAATTTACAGGGACCTAGCCAATGAACCTAAAATGAGTAGAGGAAAAAAAAAATTTGTTTCCTCTCCTACTAATTGACTACTTAGGGTTCTATACCACACAGTCATACTGAGTACTAAGGACTTCACCTTAGGAACATTTAGTGTAGGAACTTGCTTCCCCAAATCAAAGTCAACACTTGATCTAAACTAACTCTTGGTATCTGATCTCAGTTTAACAGCCCTGCCTCTAGGTTACAGCTGGTCCAGGTGAAATAATACTAATGAAGAGATTAAAGTTGAGCCATAGAGGCATTCTAAATGTCCTCATACTGCTAAATGACTTTAGCAAAAACATGACCCTCTGTCTTTAACAGAAAATATGAATTGCTAATAAGTAAAATGAAAACCTAATTACTTCCTTTAAAGTAAGAAAGTGCCCAAAGAAATCAGCCCCAAATCCTTCAATAACACCTTTAACGGCAAAAGGGGATTTCTAACAAATAAGACAAAAATGATTATTTTCTTTATTGTAACAAGAGCTCAAACAAATCAGAAACACCACTAACTCCTTTATATATTTAGAGTAAAGAAGTGAATCAAAAGTTCGCAAAACAGGCTTTCGTCTAGTAAGAGAAAGAAATTTTTTAAAAAAGAAATAAAGGCAGACGATGTGGCCAGGCCTGTCAGTGGGATGTGTAAACAACTGCTGGCGGGACAATTGGCAGAGGGCTGGCTCTGGCTGGGCCAGGTGGTGGGAACAGTATGAGGTGCCGGCTGCCTTGTTTCGGGGTCACTTCCTGTGCTTATTCCGTCTGTTGGTTTCCTTCTTTTGCGTCCACCTTCTGACTTGGATAGCACCTGTTCTGTACCATTACCTTGGCAGGCAGCTTTCATGTACATTTTAACAAATTCTCTGTGCCAGATTCTCTCCTTAAGTTACCAAAGGCAACTGTTAAAATACTTTCAGAGCAAGTGAGACAAAAAACAGTTTTCTATAAAGACTAAGGAGTCAAGTATGCTACTGGCAGGACGACTGCTTGTGAATTTTGCACACAACATTTGAAATTGGCTTGTTGATGAGGAAAACGTTAATTGTTTTTAATTGTCTGAGCAAAGGGGTGTAAATTTCCTCCATTCTGTTGCTGTTTATTGGATGTCTGTTCATGCTAACATGCCCAATTTGGCTTCTCTTTTTCTTTAACATACCTCTGCAAATTTCCAGGAACTAAGACAAAAACAGTTCTTTTGTATTAGGACATAGCCTTTTCCCAGCAATATAGTGTGGCTTATGCCAACCTGTTGTCTGGAGACTAGGGAACTTTACACATGGGTTTTCTAAATGATAGGTATTTTGAAATTTTCTATAAAAAAATTTGATAGAATTTTTTCTCTTTGTAGCTGCAGCCCATTTATGTACTTTTTGCCTTATGAAGATGTAGGGGGAGAATCAAAACATCCCTCAAGGGCTTCCCTGGTGGCGCAGTGGTTGAGAGTCCGCCTGCCGATGCAGGGGACACGGGTTCGTGACCCGGTCCGGGAAGATCCCACATGCTGCGGAGCGGCTGGGCCCGTGAGCCATGGCCGCTGAGCCTGTGCGTCCAGAGCCTGTGCTCCGCAACGGGAGAGGCCACAGCAGTGAGAGGCCCACGTACCACAAAAAACAAAAAAACAAAAAAAAAAAACAAAAACAAAAAACAACAAAAAAAAACATCCCTCAAAACTGGAATAATACAGTTTTGGGTGGGACACATAGTCCTTTTACTAGGGGTAAGATTTTGCACACAGGAGAACCAAAGCTTTTCTCACATTTCTTTCTCTTACCGTATCACTCTTCTTTACCTCCAAACTCTTACTGGATGTTTATTCCTAAAATATTGACATTTGGGTAACATGAATTTCAAAGAAAACTTTTCAGAAGCTCTTTCATCTCAATGCCTATCGTGCCACATTCCACATTCCATTTAATTTTAAAGCCATTTAATTTTAATTGGGAATGAAATAAGATACCTATTATAAAGACAATTTAGAGATGAATTCCGGTAACAGATTATTTTTGATAACCATGTATCTGAATCATCTTTTGTAAAATTTTTACATACTGCTTTATTTTTTTTCTAAATTAGAAAATTGAAATGTGTGATGATACAGCTAAAGCACAGATTCAGCCCAGAAAGATGAAAGGCGATGGTTAAATAACAAAGGTTAATAGTCAAGGGATTTGACAGCTTTAAAAATACAACGTGTTTATTTAGTACATTTAAAGTGGGTTAATCAATCAACCATTCAACATATCCTAAGTATGTGGCATGTGTGCGAAAATGCACTGGGTGCTGTAAAATACATATTTTTAAACAATCAAAAAGTATTACTGGGCTCCATTTATGATTTTAATTATTATAGAGTATAGAGGAGTTCAGTATGTTTCCTGATACAGAACTGTTTACAATTATAGGAAAACAAAATAGGCAGTGAAAATATAATACAGAAATAGAGAATAGGAACATATTTAAATAGGTGCTAATTATGAGGTGAAGGCAGTATTTGTAAGAGTCATTAGAAAAGGCCTAAATCTGTGTGCTGGGGACATCTCAGAGAAGGCAATTTAGAGGCACTATGGTTTGAGGTGCACTGTGACACGAGAATTTGGGTAGATGAGAGAGGTAAATAGACACTTTTTGTTTGGGGTGAGGGGGGTGACCAAGCAGCATGACCCATAAAGGCAGTGGTTTAGAGGTAAATAGACACTTTTTGTCTGGGGGGAGGGGGGTGACCAAGCAGCATGACCCATAAAGGGAGAATGGCAGTTGGAGAAGTAGGCATTAGTGACTGGCACAGAGGATGTGTCCTGGGAACTTGTTGGATGTGAGGAGAGGTAGAGGCAGGGCCTTCAAAGCCAGGCAGCATGCTTTACACCAAGGCAGTGGACTGCAATAAGTTCTTGAGCTGGGAGTGCCATTATGAAGATAGGGTCTTCTATGAAATGATCCTGAGCTGGGACTAGAGCAGGATGGTTGGTGGGAGGGAGCTGTGGACATCTAGGCACAAGAGGAGTAGGCTGAATTAGGGTGCTGATGGAGGAGTGAATGAAGAAATACAGTGTAAGTAATTAAGCCATATTTTACTGATACTTATTTCTTATTTACAAATATGGTACAACAATTAACACATTCCGGAGTTAGTAATTAGCAATCAGGTTAAATTACTTTGATTACCTCTTTTACATTTAATGAAAAACATTTGAAGAAAGCTACTTTCTAAGATGTTTTATAGTCTGCTCTCTCTCTATCCTTTCTCTTTTACTGATCATTCATTCTTCTCCTTCTACCTCTCTCACCCTTTTTCTCTGTCCTCTCTCACTTTCTCTTCTAAAAGAACAAAAATTTAGGGTGCTTTTTATTAAGTTATTTAAATAAATTAATCATCATTTTATATAAGTATAATAGTTTAAACCTCATATAGGCTTAAAATTTAAAAGTAGCACCTTGCTAATATTTCTTTCCAGGCGGCTCCTGAGACAATGATTTTCAACTCTTCTATTTTTTTCTTCTGATAGCTCTATGCTTAAGTAGTTATTTCTTGATTTATAGATACTTGATACTTTCTATTGACTTCTTGTTTTGTTGGTTGAGAATTAGTTTTTCTAAGATCTCATACCCAGCCGTCCAAAATATCCTCCCTTTTACAAAAAATTACGGTTATATCACAGTTGTTCATTAAATTGTTTTCACGTTTGTAATAATAAGTGAATATCACTTCTTTTTTTTTTAACATCTTTATTGGGGTATAATTGCTTTACAATGGTGTGTTAGTTTCTGCTTTATAACAAAGTGAATCAGTTATACATATACATATGTTCCCATATCTCTTCCCTCTTGCGTCTCCCTCCCTCCCACCCCTCCAGGTGGTCACAAAGCACCGAGCTGATATCCCTGTGCTATCCGGCTGCTTCCCACTAGCTATCTACCTTACGTTTGGCAGTGTATATATGTCCATGCCTCTCTCTCGCTTTGTCACAGCTCACCCTTCCCCCTCCCCATATCCTCAACTTTCTGTTTTTGTGCCAGTACCATACTTGATTACTGTAGTTTTGTAGCATAGTCTGAAGTCAGGGAGCCTGATTCCTCCAGCTCCGTTTTTCGTTCTCAAGATTGCTTTGGTTATTCAGGGTCTTTTGTGTTTCCATACAAATTGTGAAAATTTTTATTCTAGTTCTGTGAAAAATGCCGAATATCACTTACTTCTGAGCCAAGACTTATATTATGATTTCTTTTCCTTTCTCATACATTTTTAAGCATTAACACTTTGCTTTTTTGTTTGCTTAGTTTTCTGTATATCTCTTACTCTTTGTTCCCAAATATTCTATAAAAGACCGATTAAATGGCCATCAGTAACATTTTAAAATGATTTTTAATTGTTGTTGTTCTCAGAAAAGTGTGGCCTTGAATGGCTTCATTATTAAAGAAAATAGAGGCCCCGAGAAAGAATTTAGTCCTCAGCTTAGTATACAAGAAAAACCAAAGAATCTAAAAGAAACGAGAGTGTTCTGAAATACCAACAAAATAAACTCCTCTTGAGCTTGATGAGAGAGAAAAGGATAAGAATAAAGAAGGGAACAGATTCAGATGAAACTCATAAACGATTGGGTACATTAAACTTTTTCTGGTTTTGGCCTGGAGATATTCCTGTTGTACCCCTTCATCCTCCTGCATCAGTTGTGGCTTTTGTTTCTAGACCTAATACAACTGTCATTCTGGAATGTTTCTTTCCCACTTTTTGTATTAGGACCCTTTGGTACCTACATCTTATTTCTGCCTCCAATGGCTTTCTAAGAAAGGGTGCCTGGGAAAGTCTTCTGTTTCCTTACAAGCTAGATGTGTCTTTATTCTGCCCTCCTGCTTGATTGATAGTTTGGGTGATCACAGGCTGCTTCCCCTCAGAAGTCTGAAGCCTCTACTTTCTTATAGTCTTTCTGTTGAGAAGTCAGAGGCCATTCTAATGGTAGGTGCTTCTTTTCTTAGGAAATTTTTGATCTCTTTAGTGAGCATCTGTGTGCCTTTTCAAACTGAATTTTCAGCTTGGTAATTTTCTTATTGGTATTGTTATATTATTGTGATTTTCTTTCCTCTTTATTTTGGCAACTCCTATTGAAAAAAAATGCTGGCTATCCTGGATTAATTCTCTGACTTTACCCCTGTTAACTTTCCATTTCTTTTTGTCTCTTGTGGTTTCCTTTATTATATTCCTAATTTTTAGGAACTCTTTATTCTGTGATTGTTCCTAATTTATGATATCCTGTTCTAGTTTTATGGTACACTATATTAATTTTATTTTGTTGAAGTATTTCTCACTCTGCATAGTCTGTTTCCTCCTGGTTATCTTTTTTTGCTGTTTGTTTTTGCATGGGAAGCATTCTTTACATATCTAATAATCCTTAAACATCTATTTTAAGAATTAAACACTAAAAGGTGATAAATATATGCTTAGGTGGGATTTGGTTTCTGGTGAGCTTCACAATGGAAGGGTGATGAGCAAGCCTTTTCATTTTCAATAACATATATATATATATATATATATATATATATATATATAAAATCAAATTTTATAACCCAGAAAAGTAGATATTTCTCCCATTTTAGTGTTGAAGAAACAGAATCAAGTGGGGTTAAATAGTTTTTTAAAGTTAAATATCTCATTAGGTCTATGTGGATCAAAATCTTGTGCTCTTTCTAAGACATCATTGTCTAATTTTATTTTTTCTCTTCTGGAGCTACACCTCTGAGTCAAGAGGCATTATGGTAAAATTTTGTGAAGATAATCACAGCTCTTTAAACTGCAGAATAAAGGCAGCTTCACATAAGTGTAAATACATTTTGAAATGCCCTCTTGGAGACTTTCAGTTCATAGCATTTAAACTGAATGTTGGACTAGTAAATTATAAAGGAATTGAAATGCTTCACCAGTTTGTACTTTGCTGATATTACCACATTCTTAAAGCATAAAGCCAGAAGTGGAAAAGGAACCACCTTCATACACTGCAGAATTGAATAAAAATATGTACAATCTTTTGAGAAAAGAATTTGGTAATATACATTAATAGCCTTTAAAAAATTGATACCACTGACCTAGACATCTAATTTTAGAAATCTCACAGAAGGAAAGCAGAGGTGTAGATAAAACTACAGATAAATATTCAAAATTATGATGTTCATTATTTAATATGCCAACTTAAAATTAGAAAAAAACAAAATTCCTACAATAGCAGGACTTTTAAATAAATTATGGTAAAGCCATATGATGGAGTATTATGTAGTTCTGAAACATGGTGTTTTTAAAGAGTATTTAAAATACAGAAAAGTCTGGTGTGTTAAGTGAAAAAGCAGAATGCCAAACTGTACTCACTGTGCAGTGCAAAGTAGGTTAAAAGTCATGTACATTTGCATAGAAAAATGATTGGAGGAAAATATACCAAGCTGCAATAGTATTTGTCTCTAGCTTCTGGAATTACAGGCAATTTAAATTTTCTCACTGATGCTATTCTGTAATTTCCAAATTTCCTAAAATAACTACATATTACGTTAATAATAAAAAAAGTATGTAGCCTTAAAAACCCTCGAAGGAGAACAGAAAATCTCTCTCTAGTCTCTTTGCTATTGAGAATAAGTGAGACTAAGTGTCCTTTGGCTCTTCCCTGCCTTCATGTAACCATCTGGGGATAGTACTAATGGGACAGAATTGGGCTATTTACTGCACTGGATTGTTATTAAGAATTTTCTATCTTAGGAAAATGTGCTGATTCCTGTTATCTTTATTGCCCATTTTCTTCTTTTTCCTAACTCCATTCTCTCATATTTTTATTATTTATTTATTTATTTTGCTGTACGCGGGCCTCTCACTGTTTGTGGCCACTCCCGTTGCGGAGCACAGGCTCCGGACGCGCAGGCTCAGCGGCCATGGCTCACGGGCCCAGCCGCTCCGCGGCATGTGGGATCTTCCCGGATCGGGGCACGAACCCGTGTCCCCTGCATCGGCAGGCGGACTCTCAACCACTGCGCCACCAGGGAAGCCCTCTCATATTTTATAACTTAAACACTCATCATTGGATTGTCGTAAATATGATTTATTTAAGTCACTAATGTACATTTTAAATTTATTGTGCATTTTTATTTACAGTGCAACTCTATATATGATTCATACACAAATTGGAACTGGTTTCTGAAATATTTTGTAAAAATCTATTAAAGGTTTCCTAGTGACAAAAGTCACATATGGAGAAAGTTAAAGGTGTGTAACTGGATTAAATGAATAAAACGTGTAAGGGGAAAAAATCATCCTGATTACCTATAATTAATACTAGCCTAGATTTTAGACATTTTTCTAGGTCAACAGTCATTTCATGTAATTTATTTACTAATTGCAGTGATTTTAAACACCTGGGCTCCCTTTGCACTATCTATAAAAATCTTTAGGTAATAAGACTTAACACACGTATGATGTTGAAGTGGAGTGAAATGGGTGAGATCTAGATATTACAGTTGTCACTCAGTATCCTCGGGATCCAGGACCCCTTGTGGGTACCAAAATCCACAGATACTCAAGTCCTTTATATAAAATGGCATACTACCTTAGGTTTCTCTATTCATGGGCATCCCACAGATACAGAGGGCTGACTGTACTTACACTTTTATGAATTTCAGGTATACTGAATTCTAGAATAGAAATTATGTAAGCGGCATTATCAGTTCTGTGGATACAATTTTAATAACAGAACTTTTTTAAATGAATATTTTAAAACATACGCTTTTTAAAATTTCAAAGCACAGATAATTTGGCCAAATTAAATAATTAATTTGTAAGGGCGGGCAGTAGATAATGTGTTCTTGAATTTTCAAGAGAGATTGCAGCGCATATTTTTTTTTCTATAATCACTGTGCAAGTATTCATTACGCATCCAAGAGCTAAAGCTTTGCTCACTCTATTAAAAATGGAATTATAAAACATATGGGCTGGTATTGTATATGAATAGAATGAAATTTGGGAAGATTGCTACTATTAAGCAGCAACGTAAAAATAGTGCTTAAAGTCAGAGGCAAGGAACATCTTCAGCACAGCTTCATTTATGAAATATGGCAAATTAAATGACTTTTTAATTTTTCTCATTTTGACACCTCCCCTAATAGGTTAAAGAATTTATGTTTGGTCTGAGTTCATAATTATCATGTTTGTTAATTTACAATTTTGGAAGGATGCTTTCAAGTTTACTATTTTAGGTTTGACTTAGACAACTTTACATTTTCATCCACTGAAATGAGGCTGATGGAGTGAGTGGCCTCACTACCTGGGGGGATGGCTTTCTTAGTTACAGCTTCCCATCTGCCTCAGAATTGTCACACACTTTGGTTCCTCCTGTCCCCAAATCCTAGATGTGACTTTATTTTCCCACTTGGTGTTCTTCTCAAAGTTCTGATCCTGCCCCCGAGGTTTAGTGTGTTTATATTATCAATGAAAAAAAAAGTTTTCCAACGGTCTCATCCTGCAACATAGTTAAAGGATTAAATGATAGCCACTGATGTATTTTCTGTTGGCTAAAATACTTTTCCCCTTTATTAAGTAGACAGTTTTTCTTTTTTTTTTTTTGCTTATAGAAGGAAAAAGGATAATTTAAACAAAATTTAGTTTATGTTTAAAGACAGTTGAAACACTAAAAGTCTTTATCTTTTGGACCATTGATCTCTGTTACCTGGGAAAAAGGCAGAGATTCAACTAAGTCTTTAATTGTGAGGTATAAGAAGTATTTACAGTATGCTTACAATGTATCCAATTGAATATTTTGTTCAAAAAGGAAATTTTACTGTTTTGTTCCTCTTTCTGGGACAGACATTCACTTTTTTCCCCTTAAATAAGCAGGTAATCGAATACATATTTTACAGGAATTTAAAAAATCATAAAATGTATGTGATAAAATAAATGTTTAGTTCTCCATATTTTTATCCATTAGCTTTGGATTGCCTATAAGAACCATGACTTGAATAATAAAGGATTCTGTAGCATATGTGTGTTTTACACATTACATACACTGTGTTCTTCATTATCGACAAAAAGTCAGTCTTAAATGTTTTCGGTCTGTCCTTGAATTTAAACAGAAATAAGTTCATTCAGTTTTCTTTTGGTGCATGATTTAATGACACCAACTTTTTGTACTGATGTCTGACATATAAGGAGCTCCTTATAAAACATCTTCCCAGGTTAATGTATGGTTAGTGTGTGGCTCATGTATTCCCAGATGTTGTGGACTTTTACATAGTCCTAATATGTTTTTCAGCCAATGTTTATATAGGAAAAAATTATATTGATTTATCTAAATTCAATGTATGATTTTTTAAATAAAAATAATGTTTGAGTAGAGACTAGATATAGTTGTTATAGTGTCAGGATCAGGTGTAGCCTCTGCAGAAAACGTTGCATATAGCATTAGTGGTGCACTTGAGTATGGCTGATGCTGGAAGCCATGCTGCTGCATCGAAATCAGCCATCTGCTAACTACTGTATTAATCTCTTGATGATCATGAAGCAATGTCTTCAGCAGTTTATATCCTAATATAATAGTTTGCCACTTAGAGTTTTATTTTATTTTTATGAATTTATTTATTTTATTTGTTTATTTTTAGCTGTGTTGGGTCTTCATTGCTGCACGCGGGCTTTCTCTGGTTGCGGCGAGCGGGAGCTACTCTTCATTGCGGTGCACGGGCTTCTCATTGCAGTAGCTTCTCTTTTTGCGGAGCAAGGGCTCTAGGCACGCGGGCTTCAGTAGTTGTGGCTTGCGAGCTCTAGAGCGCGGGCTCTAGATCGTAGGCTAAGTAGTTTTGGCACACGAGCTTAGTTGCTCCGCAGCATGTGGGATCTTCCCGGACCAGGGATCAAACCCACGTGCCCTGCATTGGCAGGCGGATTCTTAACCACTGTGCCACCAGAAGTCCCCACCTAGAGTTTTAATGTGTTTTATGAAACTTATTGTATTGGGGTTAATGTATAACAAATACTAATATTTCCCATTTAGTGCAACAGGAAAAAAGGTTAACTTTTTATGTGTGATTTTTAGGAGCTGTAATACTGACATTCAATGGGAGAGATACCTGAACTCTATTTTGAAAGTCTGACGTGGTGGAAAAAAACATAGGCTTTGACATCCATGGTCCTTGGTTCAGATTCTGCCACTGCTACATTAGATGTACTTGGTTAAGTTCCTTAAGGGTTTTGAGCCTTAGTTTTCTCCTATTAAAATGAGAACAGTAATATTCATCTTTTACAGTTGTTTTGAAGGTTAACAAAAATATAAATAAAATATTTCAATGCCTTGCACACAGTAGTCAGTATATTAGTGAAGGCTATTAGGATTAGTGATCATATGCAGTAATTTACTATGTAAAAGTTAATAATAATTGCCAAATTTTGTATAATGCCTTCTGGTTGGTGGAGCACTTTCATATACAACATATTTAATCTTTCCTAAAGCTCTGGTGAGGCATCTTATTATTATTCTTAGCATGTTCCATATATAGCTTACATATGAGGTTAACTGGTGTGGCTAATAAATGATGAAGTAAAAATGTGAGCCTAATCTTGTAACTTCCAAGTCTCTGCTCTTTGTACTATAAAATATCAATTTCTTATTAATAATTAGTAACTTCACATTCTGGATGACAAACATTTATTTGGCTTAAAAGTTTTAGATAGATAAGTAGATAGGTGAAAAATTTTCTAGTGGAATCAGGTATTAGTTTTTACTAAACATCTATAATGTAAGGAGCTGTTAGCACTGGATATATTACACAGTGATTTGCAATCCCCTAGAGTCTTCACAAGCTTTAATTTACTGAGACACATGTGGGCACTGACTGGGTAGCTACCATCCATATGTTACAGATGATGTGCCTGATGTCCTGAGAAGTTGTGTTTTGCTTTTAATAAATGGCAGAATGTTGTGTCTCCAAGTACAGGTTTTACATGAATTTCCCCAATTCTATTTTATTTAGCACTTAGTGAATAAGTATTATGTCTAGAGTAGATGTTGTTAGAAGTACAAAAACAAACAAGGCAAGTTTCTTGCCTTTATAGGGGTTAAAACGTGTGTGTGTTTGTGTGGAGAGACAAAAATTTAAATGATGTTTAAATGATCACAATGGAAGGTGGCATATGTCAATGATCACAATGGAAGGTGATGTATGTTATAATAATTGGAAACCCAAGTCAAGTGTGATGTAGAAGAAAACAAAATAAAACAAATCTAGATTATATCTTTGGCCAGAGAAACTCCCAAAAGGTGTAATAGCTTATGTGGAAGAAAACTGGAAGTGACTATACTTTTTTAAGAATCTAAAACTATGAAAAACTGCATTTTTTTCTTCAAGGGATTATGGACTGTAATGAGTGCACTCTAAAATGTGCCAAAATTTATGATAAGAAAAAATAATTAAGCAAGATAATATAACTGCCTATTGATGCTTAATGGAAATACTTATGTATTCATTAAGTTTAGAACATGGAAAACTTAGTTCTGTGTCTTAATTCATTCCACTTATGTTTAGGTGGGAATTAGGTTTAATGAGTTTTAATAATATCCTTGAATTTGATGTATTTAGCTTCATCTAGAACACTTAGGTCCATACTACTTTAAGTAGCACATTAAGATAAAGATAAATTCTTCCTTTTCTTTCATCTATTCCTGAAAACTTTGAGTGTATGTGGTTTGGAATTAGTCATTTTCCATTTCTCATGATTAATTCAGGAAACAAGCATTCTGGGCTTTCCAGGTACGTTCCTTTTAGTAATGGGTGATTTTTTGTTTTACATTTGAAGGTGTTGTCCTCAGGTGAATGTTAGGCAATTCTCTGTCCTTAAGTTCAATGAAAGCTGCTAAATTTGTTCATCTTAATTTAGCTAATCATGTTCTCCATGCTATTATATTTTACATGCAAAGTAAAAATCTCTGTGCCTTAAAATAATCTAAACTGACATAGTTTGTGAAATTTTACGATTATAGCTACCACATTATATTTTACATATTTTATAAATATCTTTAAAATATTTCTATTTTCTCCAGAAAACAGAAAAATAAAGAGAAATCACCCAATCTTTGCCACTCATTATGCTTAGTTAGCCTCTCTATCCACAAATAAAAAGTTATCATATCTTTCATGGTTTTCTCTTTTAGTTAATATATTTTGAATATCTTTCAATATTATTAAATATTCTTCTATAATATAATTTAATGGCTGTAATCTGATACATATACTGTAGAATAAGCTGTATCACAATTACTTATTTAATCTGTTGTTGAGCACTGAAGAATTCCTTCCCTTCTCCCTCCCTCCCTTCCTTCCTTCCTTCTTTCTCTCTCTCGTTCTACCTTTTAATTAAAACACTACTAAACTCCTTTTCAGCAGGTCTGTGAGCACATTTTTTATTGTTCAGGTAGAAAAACTTCTAGAAGCAGTATTGAGAAATTAAAGTATATGTACATTTTTAAGGGTAATTAAAGTATTGTTGCATCTTCTCCAAAAAGGTTGTACCAATGTATACTCCTATATTCATGGTGCTTTTTGTAATTAAAAATTTGGTTTTGTGTAGTCATAACTATCGATATTTTCCTTTATGTTATTTGCTTTTGGTATCATGCTTAGGGAAGGCTCATCTTCCCTAAGTGTGTGTAAATATATAATATTTGTATATATATTCCTTTCAATACTGTAATGGTTTATTTCATATATCTATACATAAATATATAGATATGGATATAGATATAGATGTAGATATAGAGGTATAAGACCCTTTGGTCCAAATAGAATTTATTCTGGGCTACTCTTTAATACTCTAACAGTTGCTGTCATGAGAATGTTATCAGCTAACTACAGGCACAGGGTTTACTATGGTCCAGCTAAGTGTTTTATAAGCATTATCTGTTTAAACATCACCTATGTCAGCAATCCCCAACATTTTTGGCACCAGGGAACAGTTTCGTGGAAGACAATTTTTCTGTGGATGGGGCCAGGTGGGGGGGATGGTTCAGGCAGTAATGTGAGTGATGGGGAGCAATGGGGAGTGGCCCATGAAGCTTTGCTCACCTGCTGCTCACCTCCTGCTGTGCGGTCTAGCTTCCAGCAGGCCACGCACCACTACTGGTCTGCGGCCTGGGGGTTGGGGACCCCTGACCTATGTTATAGAAACTACAATGATTATCCTGTTTTACACATAAAGAAATTGAGACTTAAAAACAAGATTTAAAGCTAAGTACCTGTGGCTTCAAAGCTTGTTATCTTAACAAGTAAGCATATTGCCTTTCTTTAAAAAGAAGAGCTACACTGTGATTGAATACAATAATTAGTAGTGTTGAATAGGAGATTTCTTGAAGGAGGGATTGCCTTTGATGATTGATGAAGAAGCTCAAGAGTCATAAAAGGAACCAGAGAGAGTTCCTGCGGGTTCCTAGACTCTTTACATAACTTTTTTCTCTGTCTTTTTTATATCACACTTTCATTTTGGATAGTGTAACTTCTCTGTCATCAGGCAATTGTAGTTAAATAATTTTCCTCTTAATATAATACAAATTTAAGGTGATAGGTGCTTGCATTCTGTGTGGAATTGCAATTTCAATTCAGACGTCAGGAAAAGGAATCTCTTTTGCAATTGAGGTTAAAGGTCCCACAGAACAAAGTGGAATGATTCACCACCTGCATGAGTTTTCTCACTGCTGTTATGTTTTATCCTTTTACGAAAAAAGATTCTGAATATTTTAGGAGACTGATGCTGAATTTTCTAACATTGTTGGCAAGTGTCACAATTGCGTTCTTCTTACTTACAGTTTAGGATTAACATTTCCTATTTGAATATTTAATATCATTAGAAAAATAGATAACATTCTTTTTTTTTTTTTGCTTGCTCCTTTTCATTATAAAAAATATTGTCCTGGGGCTTCCCTGGTGGCGCAGTGGTTGGGAGTCCGCCTGCCGATGCAGGGGACGCGGGTTCGTGCCCCGGTCTGGGAGGATCCCGTGTGCCGCAGAGCGGCTGGGCCCGTGGGTCATGGCCGCTGGGCCTGCGCGTCCGGAGCCTGTGCTCCACGACGGGAGAGGCCACAGCAGTGAGAGGCCCGCATACCGCAAAAATAAAAAAAATAAAAAATATATATTGTCTTATCTCTTAAGTAAAAAAGAATACATTCCCTTGGTTAAAAAAATAAAGAAGCAGCAGCAATTTTAGAAAATATTGATCTGGCTTTCATATCTGAAAGCTGTCTTTCTTAATTTATAAGAAATCACTGTAGAATTGTATAATTTTTTTCTCAAGAAATAAAAGAGAGGGACTTCCCTGGTGGTCCAGTAGTTAAGACTCCATGGTTCCACTGCAGGAACATAGGTTCAGTCCCTGGTCAGGGAACTAAGATCCTGCATGCTGCGTGGTGCAGCCAAAAAAAAAAAAAAAAAAAAAACAAGAGAGACATTAAGAGAGTGGCTCACTTTTTGGAGTATGTGTTTTCAAACCGTGAAGATCCATAAATTGAATAATTTTCACGGATTATAAAATTTATAGTGCATTTTTACAGAAATATATTTTGATTCTATAGCAATCTGTAATTACATTATAAAAACAACCTTTGAAGCCATATATTTTTATATTTGTTAAGATATTAATAATGATGTTCAAAACATGTTACAAATTACATTTTGTTTTGGCCTTTTTATCCCGATGGAGACTCAATTTTCTTAATCATTGACCTACATGAAATCATAGACCTACAAGCAACATAAACGTTGTGTATTGACTTTTAAAAAATGCAAACTTATTTTTAGACTACTGTAAATATTCCCATTGTGAATATGGGAAATTTAACTGTTTCTTTCAGGGGTTTCATCTCATGTAATAGCTCATGAAGTTTTTTTAATATCTCAAGGTTCTATTAATTTTTTTGTGTGTTTGATTAACATTATAAGAAAGATTTCTGTGTTAAAATGTGAAGTATATTTTTAAACTCTGAGGATCACTTTCTTGATTTTTAAAAACATCTTTACTGTAATAGAATCCTTTAAGAGGTACCTCTTCATTAGGTTTTTAGTAAATATGTCATGGATTTTTTTCTCATTTATCATATGTGCTTATGGAGAAATATTTGCATCCATTCACTAGCTGGTTTCTAACATCATGGAGTAGGAGTCTGAAGGAGTCTGTACCACTGGTTGGTGGGGGAGCTAGTACATTAAAAAGTAAAGCATTTTTGTATTTCTTTTAAAAATATCTCTTTGTCAGGAGGACCTCAATATCACTAATTCGCTAGGTGGACTCAGAAGACTCAGGATGTAGTCAGGAGAAGGGCTATGGTTTATTACAGCCTAAGGAAAAGGCACATGGGGCAATGTCTGAGAGAAATCAGGTACAAGCTTCCAGGGTTCTCTCTCAGCATAGTCACACAGGAAGCAGTGATTCCTCCAGCGATGAGTGTGACAAATGTAAAATGTTGCCAGCCAATGAAACTTCTTAGAAGCTCAGCAACCAGCGTTTTCGGTGGGGATGGTCATGTAGGCACCTTCTGTCTGGCATGTACCAAAATGACAGACTCCCAGAAGAAAAGCAGGAATTCAGCATAATCTATATTATTTATATAAACTGTTTAGGCATAGCGAGCCTTGTATCAGTGCTGGGAATGGTGGGTACCCTCCTGAATCCAAGTTCCATCTCTACCACTAACACATTATGTCTCTGAGAAAATCACTTTTACCATTCCAAATCTCAGTTTTCTTCTCTCTTAAATGGCAAGATATGCTAGATAATATTAGAAGTAATCTCTAATTCTCTAATTATTAGAATCTGAGTTTTATATAGATTTGTTTCTTAATCTATGTAGATCAATGGGATTCTTTTAAATTACTTCTTCCTCTAGCCCCCAGTGTGATTTATTATAGATGAGGCTCAGAGGTTTCTATTACACTTAGGTTATTTCTGTTTGAATTTTTCCTACTTTTATAATTTCCACATCCAAACATAAAGTTGTGTCTTGTATGGTAAAAATCCAAAGGAAGAAGTTAAGTTATAGATTGCATGGTCTTAATGAAATAGATATGAACTGTGACAAGGCAAGTAGTCAATCCCCATTTAGCTGAGGGGGGCACAATAAGTCAGGGAGAATAGTTAGTTTGTAAATGTCTGTGCAGCTAACACATCAAAGAGCCTAAACAAATAGTTCTTCTAGCTACTCAACAGGATGTTCTTTGGGGGCAGATACTGACATTTTGCAGTAGGAAAATGTGGCTCAGTAAATAGGAGTGGCTCAATAAATGTTAGACAGATAATAGTTATACAAACTTGGAGCAATTGACTCATTCTCTCATGGGACAAACCTTTAGAACATAGCTATCAAAAATGTTCTTCCTTTTAATGTTTTGATTGATGGTTTTGTAATTACCTTTGGTGTTTTCAGTTCACCTGGGACCTGACTTTTGCTGTAGGGGATTTTATCCCTTCTCTTTAGAACATTAGTTTCTGCCTTACTCTAGCAGTTTCTTCCCCTGCTCTTGCTGTGTCTCTCTGTCTCTGTCTCAGGGTACTGGAGGCTACTTGGTAAATCATAATTTTTTTTTTTTTTTTTTTTTTTTTTTTTTTTTTTTTTTTTTTTTTTTTTTGGTCTCCTTGTCTGCTTTCATGTACCATTCTGGTCTAGAACAAAGAAATATTTGTCCCTACTCAAGCTGTCATTGAGATAGAAGCTCCCAAACAGCACCATTTCAAAGAAAACCCTTTGACAGAATAAAATAAAGCAATTTGCCATTTTCAGTGAAGATCATGGCCATTCTGGTGGAAAATGTGTTCAATCATTCTTGTAAATGAAAGAGAATTATAGTGCTACTATATTATTTTTTACAATACTTTATATATCCTGTACTGATATTTTTCTTTTTAGTTAGTTGGACGTAAATATAGCTCTTCAAGTGTATTTTGGGAAGTATATTTTGTTCAAAAGTTCTTTGGTACTTTTGGAAAATTCTTCTTTAATAATTCTATTTTGAAAATATTTTTCTAGAGCTACATGGAAAATAAGCACTGTAACTAAATTTTTGGTATTAAAATGTACCTACTAAATTATTTTAAAAGATGCATTTAATTGAATATTGAAAAATAATTCCATACTGAAAATATTGTATGTTGACAGCTAGACTCTATCTTTTGGAATTGTATCTTTGTAATTTCAGTACCATATTTAACAAATTACATTTATAGTTCTCTACTTAATTCAACTCTTAGGCATTATATGAAGGAGACATTTTTAAGTATCAGTACTTGAAGTATTATGATTAAATCTATTCATATAAATTTGATGCTTTGAGATTGTGAAAGAAAATGTCAATTAGTTTGTAATTTAAAATACCAGTAGCCCTAGAGTTGTAATATTGAAATGATGCTATGTTTGTTTCACTTGAAATAGTAGATTCTAAGAGATTTTGAAATGTTAATTTAAAACAAAAGGCATTGAGAACAATAATATGTGAAACATAAAAACTGTTTTCCAGTGGAGCAATAGAAATGAAAGAGTAGGGTGTAAGATATCTAGACTTTGGTGGAACTATAATTTTAAATCTTGTTTAAGATCTGTGTGCTTCAAATTTATTTATAATTTTGAATCAATAATATATTTGCAATGTTTTTGCATAGTTGTTTACTAGTTGGGCCACAATATTGCCCCCCCACCAGGGGTCCTATTTTAATTGTAGTCTATGTAAATAATGCCTATTGTAGCTATGCCAGGAGAAGCAATGATCTTAGGAACATGCCATTTTGTTTGGCATTTTGTTTGTTTGTTTGGTGACCAAATATCAAGGATAGAAGTAGACCTTCTGTAAAAGTTGATATATTTGAAAATAATAAACATGTCAGTAGTGATATAGAAATTGTTTCAGAGTATTCACTACAAAGATTCACCATTTGACTCTTCTGAATCTAGCTGGGAATTCTAAAGTGTCTAAAAGTACTCTATTTTCAGACCTAGCCAAATTTCACACACAAACAAAAGTCACAGTTCTGGATAACTCAGTAATAAATACTTTAAGATATAACAACAATTTAATTTTTATGATGACGTAGCAGTTTTCAAAGCAGATTTAACTAGACATTTAAAGCTAATATGTTGTTTTGGCTGAAATGATTCTGTTAATTTACTTGGTTTTCCACTGAATTTTCCACATGAAAAGGCATCTGTATATTGAGTCTTTTTATTTTATCTATTTAAACATTAATTTCTTGTTTATAAATGCTTAAGTTACAACATGTCTTTTCTGGTACTATTAAGCATATGTTTAGAAGGCCTATTATCTCTTTCCCAGTTATTTATAAGTATATGAAATATACTTTTTGGCAATATCACAAATATTTTAAAAGAAAAATTTCAGTAATGAAGTTTAGCATGTACTCTTTGAAATTTCATGATAGATAAAAATTAAGACATACTAATATTATTTATAAAATTTAATATAAATTAAATTCCCAAATAATTTGGGAAGGTTTCTTGTGAAGATTAGAAAGATTTATTTGGCTTAATTTATACAACAGCACCTAACTAAAACTTACTTAAGACTAATATAAGCATTTAAGGTTATAAATGTCCTTTTAGATACTAAGTTTACTATATTCTACAAGTTATTATTTATAGTATTGTTTTTATTTTTACTCAGTTCTAAGTAATTTAAAATTTCCATTATGATTTATTTATTTTCTGACCAAAGAGTTATTCAACTCTGTGTTTTTAAAATGTATGTTTTTGTTTGTTTTTTTGTTTTTACAAACTTGTAATTTAATTGCATTCTGATCAGTGAAGGTGATCTATGTTTTAAATTTCTTGAAACATATTTTTTCCTAGAATAGGGTAAATGTTAATATTCTGTGTGTGCTTAAGAAGAGTGTACTTTTCTTTGGTGACTGCAGATTCTAATGAAAGTCATTAAATTAAATTTGCTATTTTTATAAATTTCTATAACTATTAATTTTGTCTAATTAACCTATTTCAGTACTTGAAAGAGGTGTGTCAGTCTCTCTCAATACTATTGATTTGTACATTTCTCCTTTTATTTTTCTCAACTTCTGTTTTATATATTTGGGGACTTTTAAATTATGCACATATAATTTAGAATTATATATGTTACATATTCCTAGTGAAGTGAATGTTTTATTATAATGAAATTGCCATCCTAACTCTAGTAACAGTGTAGTTTTATTTTATCTGAAATGTACTTGGCCATTCCATATTTCCTTTGGTTCATGTCTGCTTTGCATTTCTTTTCCATCTGTTTCCACCCAGAGTTTCAAAATCTGTATGTTTTACATTTGTCTTGTGTCCCTATAGCTGTGTTTTATGGTATAATAATGATATCTTTATTTCTTTTTCTCTATTTAGAAAAAATTAATAGACTTTTGCTTAACAGTTGTAGGTTTACCAAAAAATTAAGTGGAAAGTACAGAGAGGTTCCATATATCTACTTATTTCCTCCATCTCCAATTTCCTCCACTAATCTCACATTACTGTGGTGCATTTGTTCCAACTGAAGAGCCAATATTAATAGATATGTTATTACTAACTAAAGTCTATAGTTTACATTAGGGTTCACTCTATGTTGTTCATTCTATGGGTTTTGATAAATGTATAATGACATGTATTCACCACTATATTATCATACAGAATAGTTTCACTGACCTAAAATATCTCCTGTGCTCTACCTTTTTATCTCTCCTTTCCTTTTCCTGAACCATTGGCAACCACTGATCTTTTTTTACTGTCTCCATAGTTTTGCCTTTTACAAAATGTCATATAGTTAGACACATATAGTATGTTACCTTTTCAGATTGGCTTTTTTCATTTAGAATTATGCATTTAAGATTCCTCCATGTTTTTCTGTGGTTTGATAGTTCATCTCTATTTATTGCTAAATAATATTCCATTTTATAGGTGCTTTAAAAAAGCAGTTTGTTTATTCACTCACCTATTGAGGGATTTCTTACTTGATTCCAAGTCTTGATAATTGTGATTAAAGTTGCTGTAATTATTTGTGAATAGGTTTTTGTGTGAACTTGAGTTTCCAAACCATCAGGTGAATACCAAAGAGTGTGAGTGCTAGATCATTTTTTAACAGTTTGTTGAATTTTGTAAAAAACTGCCAAAGTGTCTTCTGAGATGACTGTGCCATTTTGAATTTCCATTATCAATGAGTGAGAACTCCTGTTACTTCTTCACATCCTTGCCAGCATTTGGTGTTGTCAGTGTTTCAGATTTTAGTGTAGATGGGGTCGTAAAAATATCCAATCAGACATTTTCTTTTGTATAACTGATGAATTATTACATTTATATTTATTTTGATTATTGTTATTTAACTTACTGTGTCTTTTTTGTCTATGTCCTACTTTTTCAATGAACCATTTTTGTTTCCTTATTGCTTCATGTTGGATTGGGGCATTTGGGGTGTGTGTGTGTGTGTGTGTGTGTGTGTGTGTGTGTTATGTCCCATCTTCTCACTTCTCTGGTTTGGAACTATTGTTTTCGTGGTTATTCTTGATGTTTACCATGTATACTTAAAGTATAAAGTTGAATGGTAATTTAGGACTGGGATCTTAGAACACTTTGATATGATCATCTTTCTGATTTACTTGTTGTTTTCATTTTTTTTCTGATTCACTTGTTTTCATTTTTTTAATTAAATTTTTTAAATGACTGTAATTTTGACATTATTACTATCATATACAGATAATATTTGTGTAGATTTATTTTTTATTCATTCCAGAAACACAGCTTATTCAAACACAATTATATTTTGGTGATTATTTCATTTCAGCACTTTGAAGATATTTTAAAAATAGTGTTCTGGCTTTCATTACTGTTGTAGAGGAGTCTGCTACCAGAATGGCTGGTGTTCATTTTTAGATTTGACCTGCTTCACCTCCTCTTTTGCCTTTTCATCTGCAGTTTCAGCATAATGTGCTTGGGTGTGTGTTCTTTTAGTTGCTTTTACCATTTGAACATTTTTAGTCATTATCTCTTTAAATACAAACTCTTTAAACTTTTCCTTACACTCTCCTCTGGCTCTCCTCTTTAATATTATCTTACATCTTCTCATCCTATCTTCTATAACTTTAAAAAATTTCCCCATCTTTTTCTATCTTGTTTGCTCTTTGTGTTCCAACTGTGTAATTTCTTCAACTCTGTCTTCCTCTTCACTGATTATTTCTTTGGTTCTGTCTAATTTGTTGTTAACATTTCCCTCTTGTTTTATTTTCTAATATTTTATTTTATTTCTGAATATTCTGTTTGGTTTCTTTTCAAATCTGCTGATATTTTGGGAATCTCTTGTAGTATTTAAATATTTCTACTCTGTAATTAATTTTAAACAAAACAAAACAATCAAAGGGCATGTTTTATAGAGGATAGATTTTGCTCACCCCTAAATCCACTCTGACAGGTACATACAAAGATGCTTACACTGCTATGGCCACTTCTAGTAACCATCTGATTTTCCAGTGCTTTGAGAACTGAGCATGTCATATAAGTACACAACAATAATTCCTTTGGCTCTCATAGCAGAATGTAAGATTTGTGTAGCAGAAATATATGTTCTCGAAGACAGGTTATGACACAAATAATTTGATACTATTCTGGTTTGACATGAGCTATGACAATTTATATGTTATTAAGATTTTTATTATATTTTGCTTTTGATAAAATTAAAAATATAAACCATAAAAGATCTAGGTTATGTATATTTTAAGCAAACAGTTAAGTAAGTTTAATGAATAGTTTATTAACTTTAAAATCAGTATGGGATTTCTCTTCATGACATGTTTAATTTTTAAATTTATTGCTATCAATTAAAAATAGATATATACTTATTACTTAAGAGTATATTAATTTTTCAATTATACTAAGACATTGGGTACTGAACATTTGATTAGAGCATTTTCCCTAATAGATCTTATTTATGCTTAATTGAATTGCAAATTTTACTACATGTTTTATTTCTGATACATTCCAAGTATTACCTTACCTATATTTATCTTTAGAATTTTTAAATATATGATTCAATAATACTAAATGAGTTACTCAAATTTGACAATAATCTCGAGAAGCAATCTGATACAGTTAAATGATACAGGCCTAGTTTAAAATTATACTTCTGCTTTAAAAATAAACCTATATGAGCATATGACAGTTGTTTAGTTTTTTTGAATATCAATTTTGTCACTTACAAGATTAGGCTAACAGTGTTGCTGTAAATTTTAAATGAAAATAAAAACTTACATAGTGCCTGGTACCCAATATTTTCCCAAGAAATGAAACTTGTGATCATTTTTATTATCATTATGTTTAATGAGTAGATACTTGCAAGAGTTTTGCATCCTTTGAGTATTTTTCTTAGAAGGTTACATTAACTCTACTAAACAATGTGAAACATAAAATAAAAATTATCCTTGCTATGTTTTTCAATATTATTTCTATTTGTTAGAAATGTTTATAGCCATTTTCAGGTATGAATTTATATAATATTGGAATTATGAGGTAGGTAGGATCTATCTATTACTGCATTTTAAGTATTAATGTCATTTAAGAGCTACTATTTCCTCTTTTGTAAAACAAAGAGATTCATTTAACATAGTGTTTACAAACACTAATCTCTGTTTTTTGTCCTCTATCACTACTAATTTCTATTTATTGACACAACAAATTAATAACTTAATTAATCATATACATATTGATTGAATACATACCATGGAAAAATCACCAATCCAGATCTTAAGAATTATTATAAGATGTAATTTTTGAAGGTGCAAGGAGGTTTTGATAGTGGAATAGCAACGATTAGAACTCAGTTTTTCTAAATCAGTTACATAGAATTTTTCACCATATCATATTGCTTGCTGTAAAATGTCATCTCTGAGCTGAAGTTTCATACATATATGAAAAGTTCAATTGTAATTACTGATGTGGTAACAGTTCAAAACAAAGGGTGATAAGTGGATAAGACTTATATATTTAACAAGGCAATGAATGATTAATTGCCAAATGAACCATGAAGAAAATCATGCTTTAGCAATTCAGAGAAGGAAACTATAACTTGTTTTGTGATTTTATTAGCACTGTCATATGTCTATATCTCTGGGATATGTCTGTTCTGGGATATGTCTTGTCTCCCCAATTAGACTGTAAACTCATGTAGGTAGGAACTATTATTTTTATTTTTCTGTATCACCATGAAACATGACATCAGACATGATTGCTGAAAGTGCTTGTGGATTTAAACATCATTATAATTATTCCTTTTTAAAAGTAAAAACATATTCTAAAATATAACTATATTAGTCTTAATACAGGATTCTCTTTAAATTATACTAGAATTAAATCTGTACTGAAATGTTTTCAACATCTTGGCCATACAAAAAATAAGTCAACTACTGCATGCTACATCTTCTCAATTATGTATGGGATTATATCAAATCTCTTTTGCCTAATGATGAATTTTTCACAATTTCAGCCATCAAAAAATATGCCACCATTGATAGATCATATTATAGTTTTCATGAATGTTATGAACTATATTTAAAAATGGAAAGATTATAAGATTTGCTAACAAAAAAAATTGCAGAAGGGAGCATATGACATGTATATTATACTTGTGAAGAGTAATTTCATTTGTATATCATTTTCTATAAGAAATACTTATTTTAATAAAGAACATGTATTGATCCAAGCAGAACTCATTAAATATGTAAAATTAATTATGTTGTTAGTGTAGAAATTAAAAATATTCAACATCACATTAAAAAAAATCAACTTATTTGATGAATAATGTACATATAAAAAGCATCCATTCTAAGTGTGCAGTTCAATGAATTTTGACAAATATGCGTACCCTTGTAAATATGTGTACCCTTGTAACTATGTAACCATATGTTTACAGTGGTTGTTTTAAAGTCTTTGTCTACCAATGCCATCACCTCTGTCATTTCAGGATCTGTTTCTATTATCTGATTTTTCTCCTGTTAGGTGTCACTCTCCTGCTTCTTTGCATATCTAATGATTTTGAGTGTTACACTGCTAAATATGAGTTTTATTGTTTTAAAGCTTGTGACATTTGTTTTGGCAGCCAGTTAAATTATGATAAGCTGTGTTAGACAGGTTTAAAATATAGTTTACCCTAGGCTGGTTAACCTCTACTGCTATGGTCTTACACCTTTGGGTTTTCAAATGAATGCCTTAGGTGTTCAAGGGTGTCTCTACATTCTGGCTAGTTTGAGCTTTGGGAATTGTTCAGCTTACAACTCCCCTTCCTTGTTCTTTGCTCAGTCTCGTGGCATTTCACCCTCTACGTGTACCACTTATAATTGAGCAAACAACTCAGAGACCCCTGTGCAGCTTCTTAGAGCTTTTTCTCTATGTAGCTCCATCAACTGTAGTACTCTTCCCTGAAAATTTAACTTCCCCAGTTTCCTCAAACACTAATTTCTGTTTCTTCAATTTTGTGAGACTTCTTGCTTGCTTCATTTTCATTCTTCTGTGCTATAGCCTGGAAAGCAATTTTATAACATTTGCTTATTTCCATGGCATAAATATTCCCCCCATGGCTAATTTCAGTCTACCGATGTGACATTATTGAACATAGGGTTGAGGAAAATGCACACCATCAGTTCTTGTGTACCACTAAGCTTAGAATGTATGACAGTTAATTTCTTTTAGAAATATAGTGTCCTACTTTAAGTATGTATAGTCACCCGTGAATTTTAAATCTTGAATAGTTTTCCATGTTTGCTTAAGCAGTTTCTTTAACATAATTTCTATTCATCTTCAAATTAAGTTGGGTCAATTGATAGTTTTCTGAGTTGCACTAGATACCTTCTAAAAAGATTTTATTTTTTGTGGTACACAGGCCTCTCACTGTTGCAGCCTCTCCCATTGTGGAGCACAGGCTCTGGACGCGCAGGCTCAGCAGCCATGGCTCACAGGCCCAGCCGCTCCGCGGCATGTGGGATTCTCCCAGACTGGGGCACGAACCCATGTCCCCTGCATTGGCAGGCGGACTCTCAACCACTGCGCCATCAGGGAAGCCCTAAAAAGCTTTTTAAAAGAAAATCCAAGAGAAGGGAATTTTTGAATAATTTTATATGAATTTGATAAAATTTTTATTATATCCATAATGTTACCTGAAATTTTTATACAATATTTTTCATATACAGTATATTTTTGAGCCTGTCTTATAATGAGTATTTCAACATTGCTTCAGCTGTCCTTTCTTAAAAATGATGATTAGATTGTTCGTTTTCATTATGGCAGAGGGAGCAGTAATGAGTGCTTTTTCTTTTCTACATACAATGTAGAAAAAAATATGTTATGAGTATTATTTTTAAGCATATTTTAGAATGGGATGTCATGATTAAAAAATCTGATCACAAAATAATGGTGTTCTGTTATACAGTTATCTGGATAATGTTTTTTAATTTCAGTATAATTTATATACAGTGCAATATTCAGATATTATGTTTACTCATCAATCAGATTTGATGAATGCATATCAAAATATGAACATTTCCATCACTTCATTAAGTTTCCTTGTGTCCCTTTTCAGTCAATCTTCCCCACAGAAGCAAATATCTATCACAAGTTATTTTGGCTTGTTCTAGAATTTCAAATAAATGAAATCACACAGTGTGTACTGTTTGACTAGTTTCACTCAGCATAACTTTTTTGAGATCCATCTGTGATGTTGCTGTATCAGTAGATTGTTTCATTTTACTTCCTAATAATATTTATAAAAGCAAAACAAGTTTATTTATTCATTCACCTCTTGATAAATATCATAGGTTATTTCTGGTTTTTGGCATTAGGAATGAAGCTGTATAAACATTTTTAAACAGGGCTTTCTATGGACATATATTTTCATTTCTTTTGGATAATTAATTAGGAATGTAAATTGCTGCATCATAGGGTAGTTGCATATTCAGCTTTAAAATAACCTAACAAATAGTTTTCCAAAGTGGTTGTATAATTTTAGTTAATTTTTTAAAAAATTACTTAAGTAACTTAGTATTTGAAGTACTCACAGTTTTCTCAGTGAAACACCAAATTTTAAAACGTAACAAAGAAATAAGAATCAAGTAGTATTTTGTGGATAATTTACTAATTAGATGTGATTTAAAAGGACAACAAAATCATATAATTGGCAAAATTATTAAAGTTGTAAATGCTTATAGATTTCTACCTAAAATATATATGACTGACTTTCTCCTTAGTTTGTCAGTAGGGTTGGGACTTTGTGGTCAATTCTTTACTCCTTGGCAATGTGACTATTAGGTTTAAAGCCCAAGGTTTTCATAGTTAGGGATGAACTTGTCTAATAATTCTTATTTCATCAATGATTATAATTATTAGAAACATGATTTTTTTTGGTCTGATTTTGAAATTGTTAGCTTTCATGAATATTGTAAAGAGATGTGTTAATTGGTAATTTTTTGCAACAATGACCAGATACTACAGGGGAAAATCTAGTTAAGTATCTTAAGGAAAATTCCATGCTGTGAAATTTGCAAGTTTAGTGACAGTCATTGAACTTACATATACTTTCTATGATCAAAGTTATGTAGTAAGTTTTTTTGGAGGAAGGATGTGCAAGAAAAGGTAGATATGCATCTCAGCCAGGTATTCATTAACTCGTTCATGTAATATGTATTTGTCAGATGCCTATCATTTGCCAAACACTGAGCCAGGCAGTGGGTATACAGTATTGAATAAAATAGATCCCATCACTGAACTCTAGGAGCTCATTGTCTAGGAGAATAGACGGAAATTAAAGAAGCAGACATGCAAATAAAAATATCATAAAAGCTTGAAATAAGTGCTCTGAGGAAAAATTATGTGAGAAATATGAGAGTACTGTGGGTAGAGATAATACTTTTGATTTGTATGGTATATGTTTACTTCTGGGTTTGAACACTGTGAGGAGAATGTGGAGATACATCCTTCACATGTGTATAAAGTTTGTGCTCTTCTAAATGATAGAATTTTTTGAGTTGCATAAAAGTTAAAATATACGCATGTGACATGGAAGTACTATGTAAATATTTCTGTTTAGATGTTTAACTAGACACACATAATTACAAATAGTTTAGTGGTCATATATATTTACTATTGAATACATAACGGTCTGAGGATTCTTTCTTTACTTAATTGCGTTATACTTCTTTACTATTCTTACCTAATTTTTTTTTTTTTTTTTTTTTTTTTTTTGCGGTACACGGGCCTCTCACCGTTGTGGCCTCTCCCGTCGCGGAGCACAGGCTCCGGACGCGCAGGCCCAGCGGCCATGGCCCACGGGCCCAGCCGCTCCGCGGCATGTGGGATCCTCCCGGACCGGGGCGCGAACCCGTGTCCCCTGCACCGGCAGGCAGACTCTCAACCACTGCACCACCAGGGAGGCCCGTTCTTACCTAATTTTAAACTTAAACCCTCAGGAAATATGACCCTTATGTATTTTGGTTGATTGCTTAATAGCTTTATGGCTGATACTCTCAATAGAGCTTGTTAAACGTAATACATCTGTTATCATATATGTTTAAATGATACCTTCTTCCAGATCCTAAGAAAAGTACAAGTAATTATGCTCTCATTTTATTGGTATGCCATTGCCTTTACAGTGACAGTCAAAAGCATTGTGCAGTGTAAATGGAATAAAATATAGTGCTATTAATCTGGAGAAACAGGTTTATTTTTTCCAACTGGAGATATCTGAAATGCTTGTCATAAAGAAATTATAAAAACATTTGAGTAGATATTAAACACTACAGAGAGCTTGAGGGTAAATGCTTAAGTTTTTTCTTGGTGACTCCTGCATAAGTTAGCTTATGATCAGATAATCAGTTGTCTGGGTAAAAAAACAAACAAACAAACAAGTGTTTAGATGCTTAAGTATATATAGTGTAACACATTTGACTAGAAAAATCTGAATAATGGGACATTTTAAAAACTTTACCCTTTGCTCTTATTTTTTAAAGCTAACATCTGATTGAATAACAATTTCAAAAAATAGTTATTTGAGAAATATTAAAAAGTTATAAAAGATGTTAGCTTTACTGATAATGATGTAAAAATTGTATTTATTAATCTGCCAGCAGATGTCAAATGTAAATAAAAGCAAGTATTAAAAAGACTGGATGAAAAGTAGGCAGAAACCAGAAGGTATATTTGCATTTACATGGTTTGTCAGCCAAAAATATTTGTCAGTTTGTGTAAGGCAGGATGGCTGGAACCTAAGAAGTTTGTTTGTAAATTCTGCTAAATCCTTGATTGACCTCTGGACTATATGTAGTATGCTATGCTCCAGAAGATCTTGTAGAAAGCAACAGCTGAAAGATTAAAAGGACTTTTCAGAGATTTCAGATACTGTCCAAGGTAAGAAAGATAAGAGTTTTAATCTAGCGAAGTTAAATATACTCTAGAACATAAATCAACCTCTTTCAAAGATAGTAATAGAATTCAAAAACTAAAATGTGTCTTTCACAATATATATTACACAATAAAAATTTGCTAGGCAAGTGAAGAAACAGAAGAATATGAGCCAAAATCAAGAGAAAAACTGAATGGGGGGACCTTCAAGATGGCAGAGGAGTAAGAAGTGGAGATCACCTTCCTCCCCACAAATACATCAGAAATACATCTACATGTGGAACAACTCCTACAGAACACCTACTGAGCACTGGCAGAAGACCTCAGACTTCCCAAAAGGCAAGAAACTCCCCACATACCTGGGTAGGGCAAAAGAAAAAACAGAGACAAAAGAGGAGGGGTGGGGCCTGCACCTTGGAGAGGGAGCTGTGAAGGAGGAAAAGTTTCCACACACTAGGAAGCCCCTTCACTGGTGGAGATGGGGTGTGGGCAGAAGGGAAGCTTCGGAGCCATGGAGGAGAGTGCAGCAACAGGGGTGCAGAGGGCAAAGCAGAGAGATTCCTACACAGATGATCGGTGCCGACCAGCACTCACCAGCCTGAGAGGCTTGTCTGCTCACCCACCAGCGTGGGATGGGCGGGGGCTGGGAGCTGAGGTTCGGGCTTCAGGGGTCAGATCCCAGGGAGAGGACTGGGGTTGGCTGTGTGGACAGGCCCTCAAGGGGGCCAGTGTGCCACAGGTAGCCAGGAGGGAGTCTGGGAAACAGTTTGGACCTGCGTAAGAGACCATTGTTTCAGGGTGCGTGAGGAAAAGTGATTCAGAGCACTACCTAAACGAACTCCAGAGATGGGCGCAAGCAGCTATCAGTGTGGGCACCAGTGACAGGGATGAAACGCTAAGGCTGCTGCTGCAGCCACCAAGAATCCTGTGTGCAAGCATAGGTCACTATCCACACCTCCCCTCCCTGGAGCCTGTGCAGCCTGCCACTCTCAGGGTCCCATGATCCAGGGACAACTTCCCTGGGAGAACACATGACGCGCCTCAGGCTGTTGCAGTGTCACTCTGGCCTCTGCTACCGCTGCCTCACACTGCATTCCCTACCCCTCCCTTCCCCTGGCCTGAGTGAGCCAGAGCCCCCTGATCAGCTTCTACTTTAACTCCGTCCTGTCTGAGCAAAGAACAGATGCCCTCAGGTGACCTACATGCAGAGGCAGGGCCAAATCCAAAGCTGAACCCCAGGAGCTGTGCGAACAAAGAGAAAGGAAAATTTCTCCCAGCAGCCTCAGGAGCAGCAGATTAAATCCTGACAACTTGATGTACCCTGCATCTCTGGAACACCTGAATAGACAATGAATCATACCAAAATTGAGGTGGTGGACTTTGGGAGCAACTGTAAACTTGGGATTTGCATTCTGCATCTAATTTGCTTCTGGTTTTATGTTTATCTTTGTTTAGTATTTACAGCTTATTATCACTGGTAGATTTGTTTATTGATTTGGTTGCTCTCTTCCTTTTTTTTAAAGTATATATATATTTTTTCTTTCTCTCTATTTGTGAATGTATATGTGTATACTACTTTGTGTGATTTTGTCTGTGTAGCTTTGCTTTTACCATTTGTCCTGGGGTTCTGTCTGTTTTTTTTTTTTTTATTATAGCTTTAGCACTTGTTATCCCTGGTGGATTTGTTTTTATGGTTTGGTTGCTCACTTCTTTCTTTCTTTCTTTCCCTCTCTCTTTCATTACTTTTAAATTTTTTATTTTTAATAATATATTTTTAAATAACTTCATTTTATTTTATTTATTTCTTCCTTTCTTTTTATTTTCTCCCTTTTCTTCTGGGCTGTGTGGCTGACAAAGTCTTGGTGCTCTGGCCGCGTGTCAGGCCTGAGCCTCTGAGGTGGGAGAGCTGAGTTCAAGACATGGGACCATTGGAGACATCCTGGCCCCACGTAATATCAATGGGTGAGAGCTTTCCCAGCGATCTCTGTCTCAACACTAAGGCCCAGCTCCACTCAATAACCAGCAAGCTCCAGTACTGGACACCCCATGCCAAACAACAAGCAAGACAGGAACACAACCCCAGCCATTAGCGGAGAGGCTTCCTAAAATCATACTAAATTCACAGACACCCAAAACACACCGCCAGATGTGGTCCCGCCCACCAAAAAGACAAGATCCAACCTCATCCACCAGAAAACAGGCACCAGTCCCCTCCACCAGGAAGCCTACACAACCCACTGTACCAACCATAGCCACTGGGGGCAGACACCAAAAACAATGGGAATTTTGAACCTGCAGCCAGCGAAAAGGAGACTCCAAACACAGTAAGTGCAGCAAAGTGAGAAGGCAGAGAAATACACAGCAGATGAAGGAGGAAGGTAAATGCCAACCGGACCAAACAAATGAAGAGGAAATAGGCAGTCTACCTGAAAAAGAATTCAGAGTAATGATAGTAAAGATGATCCAAAGTCTTGGAAATAGAATGGAGAAAATACAAAAACATTTAACAAGGACCTAGAAGAACAAAAGAGCAAACAAACAATGAACAACACAATAAATGAAACTGAAAATTCTCTAGAAGGAATCAGTAGCAGAATAACAGGCAAAAGAACAGATAAGTGACCTGGAAGATAAAATAGAGCAAACAACTACCACAGAGCAGAATAAAGAAAAATGAATGAAAACAATTAAGGACAGTCTCAGAGACCTCTGAGACAACATTAAATTCACCAACATTCAAATTATAGGGGTCCCAGAAGAAGAAGAGAAAAATATAGGGACTGACAAAATATTTGAAGCAATTATAGTTGAAAACTTGCTTAAGATGGGAATGGAAACAGTCAATCAAATCCAGGAAGCACAAAGAGTCCCATACAGGATAAATCCAAGGAGAAACATGCCAAGACACATGTTAATCAAAACATCAAAAATTAAATACAAGGAAAAAATATTAAAAACAGCAAGGGAAAAGCAACAAATAACATACAAGGGCATCCCCATAAGGTTAACAAATGATCTTTCAGCAGAAACTCTGCAAGGCAGAAGGGAGTGGCAGGACATATTTATAATGATGAAAGGGAAAAACCTACAACCAAGATTACTCTACCCAGCAAGGATCTCATTCAGATTCGATGGAGAAATTAAAACCTTTAGAGACAAGCAAAAGCTAAGAGAATTCACACCACCAAACCAGCATTACAAGAAATGCTAAAGCAACTTCTCTAGGCAGGAAACACAATAGAAGGAAAAGACATACAATAACATACCAAAACAATTAAGGAAATAGTAATAAGACCTTACATGTCAATAATTACTTTAAGTGAAAATAGATTAAATGCTCTAACCAAAAGACATAGACTGGCTGAATGGATAAAAAAACAAGACCCATATATATGCTGTCTACAAGAGATCCACTTCAGACCTAGTGACACATACAGACTGAAAGTGAGGGGATGGAAAAAGATATTCCATGCAAGTAGAAAGCAAAAGAAAGCTGGAGTAGTAGTTGTCATATCAGACAATATAGACTTTAAAATAAAGACAATTAAGGAGACAAAGAAGGACACTACGTAATGATCAAAGGATCAATCCAAGAAGAAGATATGACAATTGTAAATATTTATGCACCCAACATAGAAGCACCTCTATACATAAGCCAAATGCTAACAGCCATACAAGGGGAAATTGACAGTAAAACAATCATAGTAGGGGATTTTAACACTCCACTTTCACCAATGGACAGATCATCCAAAATGAAAATAAATAAGGAAACACAAGCTTTAAATGATACATTAAACAGGATGGACTTAATTGATCTTTATGGGACATTCCATCCAAAAATAACAGAATACATTTTCTTCTCAAGTGCTCATGGAAATTCTCTAGGATAGATCATATCTTGGGTCACAAATTAAGCCTTGGTAAATTTAACAAAATTGAAATTGTATCAAGTATCTTTTCCGACCACAATGCTATGACTAGATATCAAGTATGGGAAAAAGATCTGTAAAAAATACAAACAGACGGAGGCTAAACAGTACATTACTAAATAACCAAGAGATCACTGAAGAAGTCGAAGTGGAAATCTCAAAATACCTAGTAACAAATGACAATGAAATGGCCCAAAACCTATGGAATGAAGTAAAAGCAGTTTTAAGAGGGAAGTTTATAGCAATACAGTTCTACCTCAAGAAGCAAGAAACATCTCAAGTAAACAACCTAACCTTACACCTGAAGCAACTAGAGAATGAAGAACAAAAAAAACCGAAAGTTAGCAGAAAGAAAGAAATAAAAAGCAGATCAGAAATAAATGAAAAAGAAATGAAGGAAACAATAGCAAAGAACAATAAAACTAAAACCTGGTTCTTTGAGAAGATAAACAGAACTGATAAACCATTAGCCAGACTTATCAAGAAAAAAAGAGAGAAGACTTAAATCAATAGAATTAGAAATGAAAAAGGAGAAGTAACAACTGTCACTGCAGAAATACAAAGGATCATGAGAGATTACTACAAGCAACTATATTCCAATAAAATAGACAACCTGGAAGAAATGGGCAAATTCTTAGAAATGCACAACCTTCTGAGACTGAACCAGGAAGAAATAGAAAATATGAACAGACCAATCACAAGCACTGAAATTGAAACTGTGGTTAAAAATCTTCCAACAAACAAAAGCCCATGACCAGATGGCTTCACAGACGAATTCTATAAAACATTTAGAGAAGAGCTAACACCTATCCTTCTAAAACTCTTCCAAAGTATTGCAGTGAGAGGAACCCTCCCAAACTCATTCTATGAAGCCACCATCACCCTGATACCAAAACCAGACAAAGTAGTCACAAAAAAAGAAAACTACAGGCCAGTGTCCTGATGAACGTAGATGCACAAATCCTCAACAAAATACTAGCAACCAGAATCCAGCAGCACCTTAAAAGGATCATACACCATGATCAAGTGGGGTTTATCCCAAGAATGCAAGGATTCCTCAATATATGCAAATCAATCAATATGATAAAACATATTAACAACTTGAAGGAGAAAAACCATATGATGATCTCAATTGATAGAGAAAAAGCTTTTGACAAAATTCAACACAGGTTTTTGATAAAAACCCTCCAGAAAGTAGGCATAGAGGGAACTTACCTCAACATAAAAAAGATCCTATATGACAAACCCACAGCTGACATCATTTTCAATGGTGAAAAATTGAGACTATTTCCACTAAGATCAGGATCAAGACAAGGTTGCCCATTCACACCACTGTTATTCAACATAGTTTTGGAAGTTTTAGCCATAGCAATCAGAGAGGTAAAAGAAATAAAAGGAATCCAAATTGGAAAAGAAGAAGTAAAACTGTCACTGTTTGCAGATGACATGATGCTATACATAGAGAAACCTAAATATGCTACCAGAAAGCTACTAGAGCTAATCAATGAATTGGTAAAGTAGCAGGATACAAAATAAATTCACAGGGCTTCCCTGGTGGTGCAGTGGTTGAGAGTCCGCCTGCCAATGCAAGGGACACGGGTTCGTGCCCTGGTCCGGGAAGATCCCACATGCCGTGGAGCGGCTGGGCCCGTGAGCCATGGCCGCTGAGCCTGCGCGTCCAGAGCCTGTGCTCCGCAACGGGAGAGGCCACAACAGTGAGAGGCCTGTGTACCGCAAAAAAAATAAAAATAAAAAAATAAATTCACAGAAATCTCTTGCATTCCTATACACTGATGATGAAAAATCTGAAAGAGAAATTAAGCAAACACTCCATTTACCATTGCAACAAAAAGAATAAAATACCTAGGAATTAACTTACCTAAGGAGACAAAAGAACTGTATGCCAAAAACTATAAGACACTGATGAAAGAAATTAAAGATGATACAAACAGATGGAGAAACATATCATGTTCTTGGGATTAGAACAGTCAATATTTTGAAAATGACTATACTATCCAAAGCAATCTACAGATTCAATGCAATCTCCAAACAGATGCAGAAATATATCACGTTCTTGGGATTCGAACAATCAATATTGTGAAAATGACCATACCATCCAAAGCAATCTACAGATTCAATGCAATCCCTATCAAACTACCAATGGCATTTTTCACAGAACTAGAATAAAAAAATTCACAATTTGTCTGGAAACACAGAAGACCCCAAATAGCTGAAGCAATCATGTGAACAAAAAACAGAGCTGGAGGAATCAGGCTCCCTGACGTCAGACTATACTACAAAGCTACAGTAATCAAGGCAATATGGTACTGGCACAAAAACAGAAATATAGATCAATGGAACAGGATAGTAAGCCTGGAGATAAACCCACATACATATGGTAACCTTATTTTTGATAAAGGAGGCAAAAATATACAATGGAGAAAAGACAGCCTCTTCGGTAAGTGGGAAAAGTGGACAGCTACATGTAAAAGAATGAAATTAGAATGCTCCCTAACACCATACACAAAAAAAACCTCAAAATGGATTAAAGACTTAAATGTAAGGCCAGACACTATCAAACTCTTAGAGGAAAACATAGGCAGAGCACTCTATGACATAAATCACAGCAAGATCCTTTTTGACTCACCTCCTAGAATAATAGAAGTAAAAATAAACAAATGGGACCTAATGAAACTTAAAAGCTTTTGCACAACAAAGGAAACTATAAACAAGATAAAAAGACAACCCTCAGAATGGGAGAAAATATTTGCAAATGAAGCAACTGACAAAGGATTAATCTCCAAAATTTACAAGCAGCTCATGCAGCTCAATATCAAAAAACAAACAACCCAATCCAAAAATGGGCAGAAGACCTGAGTAGACATTTCTCCCAAGAAGATATACAGATTGCCAACAAACACATGAAAGGATGCTCAACATCACTAAGTAGAGAAATGCGTATGAAAAGTACAATGAGGTATCACCGAACACCAGTCAGAATAGCCATCATCAAAAAATCTATAAACAGTAAATGCTGTAGAGGGTTTGTAGAAAAAGGAGCCCTCTTGCACTGTTGGTGAGCATGTAAATTGATACAGTCACTATGGAGAACAGTATGGAGGTTCCTTAAAAAACTAAAAATAGAACTACCATAGGACCCAGCCATGCCACTACTGGGCATATACTCTGAGAACACCATAATTCAAGAAGAGTCATGTATCACGCTGTTCATTGCAGCTCTGTTTACAATAGCCAGGGCTTGGAAGCAACCTAAGTGTCCATTGACAGATGAGTGGATAAAGAAGATATGGCACATGTATACAATGGAATATTGCTTAGCCATAAAAAGAAACGAATTGTTTTTTGTAGTGAGGTGGATAGACCTAGAGACTGTCATACAAAGTGAGGTAAGTCAGAAAGAAAAATACAAATATCGTATGCTAACAAATATATATGGAATCTAAAAAAAAAAAGTTCTGAAGAACCTAGAGGCAGGGCAAGAATAAAGCTGCAGACATAGAGACTGGGCTTGAGGACACAGGGAGGGGGAAGGGTAAGCTGGCACGAAGTGAGAGAGTGGCATGGATATATATACACTACAAAATGAAAAATAGATAACTAGTGGGAAGCAGCCACATAGCACAGGGAGATCAGCTCAGTGCTTTGTGACCACCCAGAGGGGTGAGTTAAGGAGGCTGGGAGGGAGATGCAAGAGGGAGGAGATATGGAGATATATGTGTACGTATAGCTGATTCAGTTTGTTACATAGCAGAAACTAACACACCATTTTAAAGCAATTATACTTCAATAAAGATATTTTTTTAAAAAACTGAATAGAAATTCACTCTGAGATAAACTTGGAGTTGAAATCAGCTAAAAAGATTTTTAAGGCAGCATTTATGAATATACAGAAGAGTTTAAAGGAGGATATGGTCCTAGTGAGTGAAGTCATAATCATAGTAGAGAAATAGAAAGTATATTTTTAAAATGGAAAATTTAGAGCTAGAAAGTAGGTATACAACATGAAAAATTTATTGGGTGGGGCCAAGAGCAGCTGACGAATGCAGAAGAAATGGACAATAAATGTAAAGATAAATCAATAGCAATTATCTGATCTGAAGGTCAAAGGGGATAAAAGATTAAAAAAAGAAAAGATTCTCAGTGAACTGTGGAACAATATTAAGGGTCCAATGTATGTGGATTTGCGATCTCAGAAAAAGAGGAAAGAAATAATGGGGCATAAAATTATTTGAAGATATACTGGCACCAAAAGTCTCTAATTTTGTGAACATAATTGATTTTCAGATCCAAGAAGTTCAGGGACCCTAACAGCGTACATACAGTTATACCACACCTAGGCACATCATTGGCTAACTCCTGAAAGCAAATGTTAAAAAGAAGATATTGAAAGTAGCTAGAGAAAGTAGCACATTGTATACAGGGAAAATGTGACGGATGATTTTTCATCAGAAACAAAGCAGGACAGCAGAATCTAGAACAACATCTTTAAAGCACAGAAAGAAAACATCTATCAAAATCTATCAACCTCAATTCTATATCCAGTGAAAATGTTCTTCAATTTGAAGATGAAACAAAGATATTTCCTCATTAAAAAATTGAATGGATTTCAAGAGCATATCTGCACTCTAATTAATGTTAAAGTAATTTCTTCAGGCTGAGAACAATACCAGATGGTAAATTGATATATAGGAAAAAATGGAGAAGAGCAGAAATGGTACCTATACAAGTAAATATTAAAAAACATATTTACTTTTCTCTAGTTAACAATCATCTTAAAACATAAGAGACATTCTTTATGATTTGAGCTCAGTCACTTTACCAAAGCCATAAAAATAAATTGTATAAATAAAATTTCATCGAAACTAAAACTTCTGGTAATCAAAAAGCCCCATTTAAAAAGTGAATAGTTGAGCCATATGCTGGGCAAAAATATTCACAAAATATATATTTGACAAAGGATTTGTCATCCAACTGAAAAAAGATAATTAAAAAAATAAGCAAAAGATTTGAACATACACTTCACAGAGAAAAATATGCACATATGCACATATAAAATAAATACAAGCAATTATCAGGGAAATGAGTATTCCAATCAGAGCAATAAAAAGCAATACAAAACAATAAAAGACAAAAAGAATTTTGAGTGGTTTTCTAGATACAGTTTTACAAAATTGACGACTACAAAAAGATCTTTGCAGTGATTGGGTATATATGTATGAACATTTTTTACCTCAGTTGTCTATTGTATGGCAGTCACAGCTCAGGTCTTTAGATGGCTGCATGACCTCTTTTAATGTAGACATAAGGTATGCTTTGTGTGGATGCTAGAAAACTCTTGCTGTCTACTCTGTTTTGTGGTAATATGTCCACTGAGAAGAAAAAATAAATTCTTTTTTTCTCTTAAAGATTATTTACAGTCCCAGGTATCTTAAAGCCATTTTGTCTGAAAACATACATACTTATCTACCAAGCTGTAAATTAGTTGTCCCTCGGCCCACTTAACTTAAGAGATAGCAGTGAGATGGGTCAGCTTTGTATCTCAGTGACAGCAGTGGGCTTGAGGACTGAGAGGGTGGAGCACTGAATGAGATGTCATTTGTAAGTTTTGTCTGATTCCCACATGGATTTGTCCTGGTTGTGTAAGGAGCTAAACTGTGCGGAAGTCAACTTGCAAATGTCAATCTACTTCAGAACTGGCACCTGAATTAATCAATTTTCAATGTTACTGTTATACTAATTTAAGACCAGATTCATGTTTGAGAATTAAACAAAAAAACAAATACAACATAAAAAAGAATTGATTGTGTAGCACCAGTTCTTCTCCATATTTGTTTTCATTCTTTCCAGATGTATGCCACACATTTGCTCTTAACTCAGATTTTACAGCTGCATCTATAAAATTTTAAACATTAAAATGTCAATTTTTAAGCACATCTTTACTCTTTTTATAAGGATAGTGCTGAACTCTAACTAATTCAGTTTAACTTTGTTTCTGCCATAGTGGTGATGCCTTTTGTCTATTTTTGATAAAATAAAAATAATTAATACGTTTATTCTTAGTTGTAAGGTATATTACCTTTAAAACAGGGGTTCCCAACCCTCGGGGCTGCAAACTGGTACTGGTCTGTGACCTGTTAGGAACCAGGCTGCAGAACAGGAGGTGAGCAGCAGGTGAGCGAGTGAAGCTTCATCTGCCGCTCCCCATCATTCCCCATACCTTGCATTACCCACCTGAGCCATCGCTCGCATTACTGCCTGAACCATTACCTGCCCCTGCCACGTGGAAAGATTGTCTTCCATGAAACCAGTCCCTGATGCCAAAAACGTTGGGGACTGCTGCTTTAAAAAATATTTAACCTTTGTGGGTGATTCTGAGGTAGCTAACCAATATATATTTCCTCTTTAGGCAAATAAAATCCAGAGAATCAAAATGTTAAATTTTAGATATTAAATCTAATTTCTGCACAGATAATTTCTTTATTTTTACTGAAATAATTATTTATACAGTTAGTACTGAATTCATCAAGTGGATAATGAGAACTTTATATCATTGGACTTAAAAAAATTGCTTTAAATCATTGATGGATCTTTAACATTTTTTTCTACAAAAAATGTGTAAGGATATAAACAAAAGTATCAAATCTTGCAAAAATGTATGATGGAAAAGAAACATTACCCAAAAACATTTTCTGGAGCTACTGAGTAGTCATGGTAACAAAAAGTTACACTCTTTTAAACATTTGTAAGGGTTTTCATGTGGAAGGGATTTTAATTCTTAATAATTGCTATTTTCCTTTCAAAATTATGTCAAAAATATTTCCAAGATGAGGAACAAATATGTGGCTTATTTTAATGGTTTACATTAGGAAATCCACTTAACTTTTTAAAAACAGATGTGTGGAGGAATATTTGTCATATAATAACTTACACAAAAAGTGATAATTTGTGAAGTTTTGGCTCATGTATACATGTGTGAAATCATCCCTACAGTGGAGGTAATAAACATGCCCATCAATTCTTTTAATCCTTCTCTCCCATCATTCCCTGTTCTACCCTTTTGTCCCCAGGCAACCACTGATCTGCTTTGTGTGTTTATAGTATTCTCATTCATATATTCTCTCCACCATCCCCTCCCCACCCCTGCTCTCTCTCTCTCAGTATTGCTTCTTTTAGCCCGAATAATTATTCTGAGGTTCATCCATGTTGTAGTGTATTTCAATACTTCATTCCTTCCTATTCCTGACTAGTGTTACGTTGTGTATATATTCTACAATTTGTTTATCTATTCAGCTATTGAAAGGTATTCGGGTTTTCAGATTTGGGCTATTAACATTTTGGTACAAGTTTTGTATGATCATATGTGATCATACACTTTCATTTCTCTTGGGGAAATACTTAAGAATGGAATAGTTGTATTATGTGGTAGGTGTATTTTGACTATTTAAAAAACTGCCAATTCCCACCAGCTATGTATGACAGAGTTCCATTTTCTTCGCATCTTCACCTCAGTATTTTTCATTTTGTCTTTTCTGATAGTGGCAGTGGCATCTTGTTGTAGCTTTAATTTGCATTTCCCTGATGGGGATGTTGTTGAGCACCTTTTCATGTCCTTATTTGCCATATGCATATTTTCTTTGGTACAATGTGTAAATAATTTTGCCCATTTAAAAATTTTTTGTTTTCTTATTGACCTTTGAGGATTCTTATATTCTGGATGCAAATACTTTATCAGCTACATGCTTTATAAGTATTTTATCCTGGTCTATGGCTTGTCTTTATCATTTTCTTAAAGTGTCTTCCAAAGACCATAAGTCTTTCATCTTGATGAGGTCTAGGATCCACTTTGAATTAATTTTTGTGTATGGTATAAGTTATTGATCAAAGTTCATTTTTTTGCATGTGGAGATATAATTGTATATTCATATGATAAAAGACCCATTTCTCCACTGACTTGCCTTTACCCTTTTGTCAAAAATAATTTGTTCATATATTTGTGGGTCAACTTCTGGCTGTATTTTCTTCCACTTTTCTGTTTTGCAATGCTAATACACAGAATCTTGATTACTATAGCTTATAACAAGTCTTGAAATCATGGAATGTTAGTCCTCCAAATTTTTTTTTTCCAGTTATTTTGGCTCTTGTAGGTCATTTAGAATCAGTTTGTCAATATTTACAAAACATCTCCTGAGATTTTTACTGGGATTATACCAAATCTATGTATCAATTTGAGGAAAACTGCTTTTTAACAGTGTTGAATCTTCTAAACCATGAGTACAGTGTGTATATTTATTTATGTCTTTACTTTTTGTACTGTTTTGTAATTTTCAGTGTACTAATCTGCATTTTCTATCAGATTTATCCCTATTTCATATATTTAATGCTATTTTAAATGGTATTTTATTTCAATTTTGATTGTTAGTATATAGAAATGCATTTTTATATTAATCTTATATCCTGCAGCCATGCTAAAATACTTATTAGTTCTCATTTTTTTTTTTTTTTTCTTTAAACCTATCTTTTAGACCACTTTTAGGTTTGTTGGGGAGGAGGAAGTTTCCCCCTCTACGCTTCTTGAGTTCTTGTGGCTGGAAGTTGACACAATACAAATTAACAGGAAAAAAAGAAACAAGTTTAATTTGTGCACACAGAGGTCTCAGAGGTCTCAGGAATAGGATCTAATAAGTTGCCAAAACAGGCAGCTTTTATACTTTTTAGACAAAGAAATAATTTGAGAGGAATTGACAGGACAAAGAAATTAAGGTTTGGGTGATTAATTAGTAGAAATATAAGCAAAGTTTGGGTTTGGGTAGTAAATTAGTAAAGACAAAACAATGTGTGCTTATATAAGCTTCTTGGCCCTGAATTCCTGATCTCTCTGGTAATAAGGTTTATCTTTCTACCACCACCTCACCCCTGACCCCACCCCCCATAGAGAGAGGGTACCTTTCACATGGGAGATTTATTTTCTGCTTTCAGGTAGACAGAGAGAAGGGTCAAAGTTTCCCTCCTGAACTGGCCATTTCTGAAGTAACTGTAATTAAAATAATCAATATACCATTGAGGCATAATTTGGTGTGGCCTTCTCTGGACCCCCAACAGTTTCATAGCAAAATTGAGCAGAATGTAGAAAATTGTCTTCTATCCTTTTGCCCCAAGCACAGCCTCTCCTGCTGTCAACATTGCCCTTTTTAATTCGTTTCTTTTTTCCTTTTTCTTTTTTCATGTTTCTTGTGCTTGGATTTCTTGAGCTTCTTAGATGTGTGTGTTTATAGGTTTCATTTAAAAATGGAGAAATTTTGGCCATTATTTCTTCAAATATTTTTTCTATTTTATCTCCTTTCCTTTGAGGAATCCAATTTCATGTGTATTAGACCACTTGTAGTTGTCCCACGGCTTGCTGACGTTCTTCTCTTCATTACTTTAAAAGAAAAACTTACTTTGTGCTTAATTTTGGAGTTTTTCTATGGCTATGCCTTCAGGTTACTAACATTTTCTTCTGCAGAGTCTAATCTACCATTAATTTCAATGGTTCTGTGTTTTCACCTCACACATTGTAGTTTTCATCTTTAGACATTTGATTTAGGTCGTTTTTGTTTATCTCCCATGTCTCCTTAACTTTTGAACACATAGAATACAGCTATAATACATATTTTAATGTAATGAAACAGTTTGAATTCAGAATAAGTTATGAGAATTTTGTTATCTATTCAGCAGGCATTAAAAATATTTGCAAAATTGTAAATCAATGCCACTCTTCTTACTAACCATTTTCATAAAAATATACTATCTTAATATGTAATGAGTCTTATTGTTATTTTTAAATGAGTTAAAATATTTTTAAATGTTTTATTTTTTAATTTCCAATACAGTAAATAGCCATAGATTTAACTCATATAAACAAAAGCTGTTTGGAGTCTTCAGTACTTATTAAGAGTACAAAGTGGTCATGAAACCAAAAGGTTTGAGAGGTACTGATTGGGTACACACCACTGAATTTCCATAAAGGATAGTAAAACTGACATCAGATAGTTTCCAGAGGGTCTTCTTCTGAGAGTAGTCTGAAAGCCCCTGCTAAGAAGATTTACAGGCAAACTATATGCTGTGGTCTGAATGTTTGTGTCTTCTTAAAATTCATATATTGAAATCTTAATGCCCAATGTCTATGATATTAGGAAATGGAGGCTTTGGGAGATGATTAGGTCATGAAAGTAGAGCCCTCATGAATGACATTAACGGTCTTATGAAAGACGTCCCAGAGAGCTCCCTTGCCTCCTCTACCACATGAGGACATAGAAGTTGGCAGTCTGATCTGGAGGAGGGCCTTCCCCAAACCTAATCAGACTGATGCCCTGACAATGACTTCTAGCCTCCAGAACCATGAAAAATTTCTGTTGTTTAAGCCACCCAGTCTGTAGTATTTTGTTATAGCAGCCCTAATGGACTAAGACACTATAAAAAACTATTTCTTCATAAACTTCACAACCATAAATTCTAATGGATCAGATTTGCTAAGAAATAGAGTATCATTCAGAAACAGTCTGGGAATAGCCTTAAAGATATGTGAAGTGAGAATGCAGTAGATAATGTAATTTGAGACTAAAGCTTGAGGTTCTAGCTCTTAAGTTCACACTATGATTCTTACTTATTTCATCATTTGGGGCATATGTCAATTTGTTTACTCAATTTTCAAATGGGTCAAATTGGTTGAACATCATAGGGTTGTTCTGAGGATTAAATGAGATGACAGAGGTTGTAGTGTTTAGAAAACTGTTGCAGTATACTTATGTTAAAGGTTATTTATTCCTGGTGCTATTTCAGCTTCTAACTTAAAATAGAAATATGGTCTAAAATAATGTCTGAGATAAGGTCTGGCTCTCCTGAGCAAACTTTTGAGGTTTTATGTTTGTTCACATTTAAGTATGACCATTAAGTAAAATTCAAATTGTTATCTTACCTGCTAGGTCAAAATATGCTGTTTTTTAAAATTTTTTCTGGTGAAAACATATGCTGCAAATAGCTGAGATTTTGACCTAATTATGTCTACTAATATTTATCTTTTTCTATAGTTATTTGTGTTTTTATCACAATTTGAGAAAATAGGTCACTTAGTGTTGCATCTTAGTATGATATAAATAAATTAAAATGTAGTTTACTTTTTTTTCTGGTGCATAAGATCATTGCATAATTTTTGAAGATATTGAGCTTATTTTCTTCATTTTTTTCCATAAAAATTTGCTCTTTCCTCCTTGCAGCATGTTTCAACTGCTTTTGTGCAATATGTTCAAAGAATTTAAAAATATTATCGAATTTTAAAAATGATTGCAGATGCTGTTTATATCTTTATTGTTTCCAAAAAATTTGAACCTTATGTTTTAGAAGGAAAATGGGATTGCTTTCACCTGTAGAATATGTGTTTTCAATTCGCAATAAATTTTCTTTCCAGTAAGAAAATAAAGGACTTTTGCAAGGTTCATAAAATAATCTTATTTAGGTTGGAAATATTTTAATAAAAAATCAAGAATTAAAATCTTAAAACATGTATTGATATTGGTAGAATTGCTTGGTTAGAGGTATAATAGGTAAGAACTACGTATTAAAAAGCACAACACATTAGAATGCTTCTAATTATCCCTAATTTCTATCTTTATTTTTTATTTGTATATTTGTTGACTGTTTTCTCTTCCATTTTAGAGATCTGAAGGAAAGGGTATTCATAGCTGGAAGGGATTTTGGAATAGTGCTTACTACAGTCACCAAATAATAGATTGTCATTAGCTCCACCTTTATATCATAGTTCTTTTAACATCACTGAATAGATACTTGGGAATTTAGGAAATGAGTAATGGCATAACAGAATAATGTAGACAAAGATATAATAGATAACAAAATATAAATAAAACTATAACCAATTTGAATTTGGTATAACCAGAAAAGGCTTAGCTTTATTATGTGTGAGAATACTTTTAGTATTCAAATTATTTATGAGATTAATTTTTTGGTGGTAATTGCTAATTTTCTTTGGAAAATCTACAGTTAAGACATTTTTTGTGGGAATTTTGGTAATTGTAAATATAAGTCTTAGTGCCTTGGGTATTCAATGTAAGTAAGATAAAAACTGAATTCTACAACCTTTATCCTCTAATGTTCAGCATAGGTGGGTAAATGAGCTAGGTCAGATTCTACTTTAGCAGTGAAGGAGTTAGAGTAAAAATATGCAAATAGAGCTTAGGGTCAGATCTTAAGGGAGCATGTTTGTTTCAGTTTAACTGTGTAGAAAGTGTGATAAATACATCATTGTATATGGGCTTTGGTTGAAAAAGATAATTTTTCTACTTGAGATGTTGAAAATTTATATCACTTCTCCTTCCAGTTAAAAATACTAAACAATTATTTTGACCCCCTATTAATTTGACAATTGTAATGGCATAAGTGAAATTTACTAAACTGAAAAGTGATTTATGTCAAAAAGTGTTCTGCCTATGTTTTCCTCTAGGAGTTTTATAGTATCAGGTCTTACATCTGTCAGGTTTTACATCTTTAATCCATTTTGAGTTTATTTCATAAAAAAAGAATGAAATTTTGCCACTTGCAGCAAGCAGCATGGATGGACTTGGAAGGCATTATGCTAAGTGAAATAAGTCAGACAGAGAAAGACAAATACAGTATGATGTCACTTATGTGTGAAATCTAAAGAATACAACAAATTAGTAAGTATGACAGAAAAGAAGCAGACTCAGATATAGAGAACAAACTAGTGGTTACCAGTGAGGAGGGGGGAGAGGTGATATAGGGGTGAGGGAATGGGGGGTACAAACTATTGTACCACATGGGGAATATAGCCAATATTTTATAATAACTGTAAATGGAAAGTAACCTTTAAAAATTGTATAAAAAATTAAAAAAATTTAAAAGGTGAATAAATAAAACTGAAAAATACACTAAAAAAAAGAAAAGTGAGTTTTTGAAGTGATATAACTGTAATTTTTTCATCATTTTTATTTAACTCCATTTTGTATTAGAATTCCAAAACCCTAATTAATTTTCTTAGCTTTCCTCACTTTTACCCCATTGCTTTTTAGAAGGAATGCAGACTCAGGTGGAAGCTGAGGCTTTTAAAAACCATGTTTATTGTTGGTTTTTTTTCTTTACATCTCTGTTCTCTTAGATTTGGGGGCTTGGGGGGGAGAGGGAGACAGAGAGAAAGAGAGAGAGAGAGAAATAATTCTGAATTTTACCATTAGATGGACTAGGTATATATGGAGTACCTAAAAAACAAAACAAACAAAAACCAGCAAAGATTTCTTTTTTTAAGGATGAAAGAATTAGTCATATTAGGAAAAAGCAGAACTTACTTGGACTTTCCATGGTCAAATTTTTAAATTTTATTTTGAATTATATATGGAGATGGCAGTGCATTCAATTGATTGCTCAGGTAAGGAGAAGAGATCAGCCTTTCCCCTGACTCGTGCCATGTTTATGTCAAAGGAAAGAACCTCCACTGTGGGACACAGAATGGGTCTGAGCAGCTTTCTGTTCCTTGTGCACATCAGTAGACTATGTGCATGTCCTCAAGGAATTCAAAGCCGAGAGATGAGAGAGGAGGGATTCGTATGAACTGCATCTTTGTTCTCCATTCTCTTTTCCAAACATCTTATGTGCCAGAAGTCAAGGCTTTCCTTACTAAGTATTTTTTTGATTTTTTTTATTCAAACAGAAAGTCACAAAAATTATAATCATCCTCATCAGTTCACTCAGTCCCATGTAATTAATTTTTACTTTCATCTTGATCTTTTGTTAGAACTTTTATGAATTCATCAGTTTTCCATTAAGGTTCTGAAAATGCTTATTCATTCAGTTCAGCAGTATAGTCAGTTACCAGAAACCTGTACTTGTCAGAGTCTTTTCCATGAATTCCTTGAAGAGGAAACCCTTTTATAATAACATTTTTGCAAAAGCATCAGAGAACACCCAGAACTGTCTGTAAATGAAAAAAGAATTAAAAATGACCACGGTTAACGATTTGATGAAAGTTCATAAGAATGCCATTGACAAGGAAATGTAGTTATTTCTGAGATATACATTTTAAAGTAATAACTAGAATTATGACATACAACAATATACCAGAACATATAAGATTTTTAGAAATTTCATCTAATGTCTGAAACATTTATATTAACATATTTCCATACAAATAACCCAAAGAAAGTTTAGTATTTGCTGTTTGTTTTTTTGATTGTTTTTTATACTGCAGGTTCTTATTAGTCATCAATTTTATACACATCAGTGTATACATGTCAGTCTCAATCACCCAGTTCAGCACCCCATCATCCCCACCCCACTGTGGTTTCCCCCGTTGGTGTCCATACGTTTGTTCTCTACCTCTGTGTCTCAACTTCTTCCCTGCAAACCAGTTCATCTGTACCATTTTTCTAGGTTCCACATACATGCGTTAATATACGATATTTGTTTTTCTCTTTCTGACTTAATTCACTCTGTATGACAGTCTCTAGAACCATCCACGTCTCAACAAATGACCCAATTTCGTTCCTTTCTATGGTTGAGTAATATTCCATTGTATATATGTACCACATCTTCTTTATCCATTTGTCTGTTGATGGGCATTTAGGTTGCTTCCATGACCCGGCTATTGTAAATGGTGCTGCAATGAACACTGGGGTGCACGTGTCTTTTTGAATTATGGTTTTCTCTGGGTATATGCCCAGTAGTGGGATCGCTGGATCATATGGTAATTCTATTTTCAGTTTTTTAAGGAACCTCCATACTGTTCTCCATAGTGGCTGCATCAATTTAGATTCCCACCAACAGTGCAAGAGTGTTCCCTTTTCTCCACACCCTCTACAGCATTTGTTGTTTCTGCATTTTCTGATGATGCCCATTCTAACTGGTATGAGGTGATACCTCATTGTAGTTTTGATTTGCATTTCTCTAATAATTAGTGATGTTGAGCAGCTTTTCATGTGCTTCTTGGCCATCTGTGCGTCTCCTTGGAGAAATGTCTATTTAGGTCTTCTGCCCATTTTTCGGTTGGGTCTTTTGTTTCTTTAATATTGAGCTGCACGAGCTGTTTATATATTTTGGAGATTAATCCTTTGTCCGTTGATTCGTTTGCAAGTATTTTCTCCCATTCTTAGGGATGTCTTTTCGTCTTGTTTATGGTTTCCTTTGCTGTGCAAAAGCTTTGAAGTTTCATTAGGTCCCATTTGTTTATTTTTGTTTTTATTTCCATTACTCTAGGAGGTGACTCAAAAAAGATCTAGCTGTGATTTATGTCAAAGAGTGTTCTTCCTATGTTTTCCTCTAAGAGTTTTATAGTGTCTGGTCTTACATTTAGGTCTCAAATCCATTTGAGTTTATTTTTGTGTATGGTGTTAGGGTGTGTTCTAATTTCATCCTTTTACATATAGCTGTCCAGTTTTCCCAGCACCACTTACTGAAGAGGCTGTCTTTTCTCCACTATATATCTTTGCTTCCTTTGTCATAGATTAGTTGACCATAGGTGCGTGGGTTTATCTCTGGGCTTTCTATCTTGTTCCATTGATCTATGTTTTTGTTTTTGTGCCAGTACCATATTGTCTTGATTACTGTAGCTTTGTATAGTATAGTCTGAAGTCAGGGAGTCTGATTCCTCCAGCTCCATTTTTTTCCTTCAAGACTGTTTTGGCTATTCGAGGTTTTCTGTGTCTCCATACAAATTTTAAGATGGTTTGTTCTAGTTCCGTAAAAAATGCCATTGGTAATTTGATAGGGACTGCATTGAATCTGTAGATTGCTTTGGGTAGTATAGTCATTTTCACAATATTGATTCTTCCAATCCAAGAACATGGTATATCTCTCCATCTGTTGGTATCATCTTTAATTTCTTTTATTAGTGCCTGATAGTTTTCTGCATACAGATCTTTGGGCTCCCTAGGTAGCTTTATTCCTAGGTATTTTATTCTTTTTGTTGCAATGGTAAATGGGAGTGTTTCTTTAATTTCTCTTTCAGATTTTTCATCATTAGTGTATAGGAATGCAAGAGATTTTTGTACATTAATTTTCTATCCTGCAACTTTAACCAAATTCATTGATTAGCTCTACTAGTTTTCTGGTGCATTTTTAGGATTATCTATGTATAGTATCATGTCATCTGCAAACAGTGGCAGTTTTACTTCTTCTTTTCCAATTTGTATTCCTTTTATTTCTTTTTTTTCTCTGATTGCCATTTCTAGGACTTCCAACACTATGTTGAATAACAGTGGTGAGAGTGGATATCATTGTCTTATTCCTGATCTTAGAAGAAATGCTTTCAGTTTTTCATCATTGAGAATGATGTTTGCTGTGGGTTTGTTTTTTATGGCATTTATTTTGCTGAGGTAGGTTCCCTCTATGCTCACTTTCTGGAGAGTTTTTTTTCATAAATGGGTGTTGAATTTTGTCCAAAGGTTTTTCTGCATCTATTGAGATGATCATATGGTTTTTATTCTTCAATTTGTTCATATGGTGTATCACATTGATTGATTTGCATATACTGAAGAATCCTTGCATTCTGGGATAAATCCCACTTGATCATGGTGTATGATCCTTTTAATGTGTTGTTCGATTCTGTTTGCTAGTATATATTTTTTTTAATAGGTTGTTGGGGGTAGGAGTTTATTAATTAATTAATTTATTTTTGCTGTGTTGGGTCTTCGTTTCTGTGTGAGGGCTTTCTCTAGTTGTGGCAAGCGGGGGCCACTCTTCATCGTGGTTTGTGGGCCTCTCACTATCGCGGCCTCTCTTGTTGCGGAGCACAGGCTCCAGACGCGCAGGCTTAGTACTTGTGGCTCACAGGCCTAGTTGCTCCGTGGCATGTGGGATCCTCCCAGACCAGGGCTTGAACCTGTGTGCCCTGCATTGGCAGGCAGATTCTCAACCACTGTGCCACCAGGGAAGCCCTGTTTGCTAGTATTTTGTTGAGGATTTTTGTGTCTATATTCCTCAGTTATATTGGTCTGTAATTTTTTTTTTTTTGGAGTATCTATGTCTGGTTTTGGTATCAGGGTGTTGGTGGCCTCATAGAATGAGTTTGGGAGTGTTCCTTCCTCTGCAATTTTTTGGAAGAGTTTGAGAAGGATGGGTGTTAGCTTTTCTCTAAATGTTTGATAGAAGTCACCTGTGAATCCAGCTGGTCCTGGACTTTTGTTTGTTGGCAGATTTTTAATCTCAGTTTCAATTTCATTACTTGTAATTGGTCTGTTCATATTTTCTGTTTCTTTGTGGTTCAGTCTTGGAAGGTTATATTTTTCTAAGAATTTGTCCATTTCTTCTAGGTTGTCCATTTTATTGGCATAGAGTTGCTTGTAGTAGTCTCATAGGATGCTTTGTATTTCTGTGATGTCTGTTGTAACTTCTCCATTTCATTTCTAATTTTATTGATTTGAGTCCTCCCCCTCATTTTCTTGAGAGTCTGGCTAATGGTTTAACAATTTTGTTTATCTTCTCAAAGAACCAGCTTTTAGCTTTATTGATCTTTGCTATTGTTTTCTTTGTTTCTATTTCATTTATTTCTGCTCTGGTCTTTATGATTTTTTTCCTTCTGCTACTTTGTGTTTTGTTTGTTCTTGTTTCTCTAGTTCCTTTAGGTGTAAGGTTAGATTGTATACTTGAGATTTTTCTTGTTTCTTGAGGTAGACTTGTATAGCTATAAAATTCCCCTTAGAATTGCATTTGCTGCATCCCATTGGTTTTGGATTGTCCTGTTTTCATTGTGATTTGTCTCTAGGTATTTTTTGATTTCCTCTTTGATTTCTTCAGTGATCTCTTGGTTATTTAGTAATGTATTGTTTAACCTCCATGTTTTTGTGTTTTTTATGTTTTTTCCCCTGTAATTCATTTCTAATCTCATAGCATTGTGGTCAGAAAAGATGCTTGATATGATTTCAATTTTCCTAAATTTACTGAGGCTTGATTTGTGACCCAAGACGTGATCTATCCTGCAGAATGTTCCTTTCGCACTTGAGAAGAAAGTATAATCTGCTGTTTTTGGATGGGGTGTCCTATAAATATCAATTAAATCTATCTGGTGTATTGTGTTAGTAAAGCTTCTTTTTTCCTTATTTATTTTTATTTTGGATGATCTGTCCATTGTTGTGAGTGAGGTGTTAACATCCCCCACTATTATTGTGTTACTGTCGATTTCCTCTTTTATAGCTGTTAGCAGTTGCCTTATGTATTGAGGTGCTCCTATGTTGGGTGCATATATATTTATAATTGTTATATCTTCTTATTGGATTGATCCTTTGATCATTATGTAGTGTCCTTTCTTGTCTCTTGTAACATTCTTTATCCTAAAGTCTATTTTATCTAATATGAGTATAGCTACTCCATCTTTTTTTTGATTTCCATTTGCATGGAATATTTTTTTCCATCCCCTCACTTTCAGTCTGTATGTGTCGCTAGGTCTGAAGTGGATCTCTTGTAGACAGCATATATATGGGTCTTGTTTTTGTATCCATTCAGCCAGTCTGTGTCTTCTGGTTGGAGCATTTAATTCATTCACATTTAAGGTAATTATCGATATGTATGTTCCTGTGACCATTTTCTTAATTGTTTTGGGTTTGTTTTTGTAGGTCCTTTTCTTCTCTTGTGTTTCCCACTTACAGAAGTTCCTTAGCATTTGTTGTAGAGCCAGTTTGGTCGTGCTGAATTCTCTTAGCTTTTCTTGTCTGTAAAACTTTTGATTTTTCCATCGAATCTGAATGAGATACTTGACGGGGAGAGTAATCTTGGTTGTAGTTTCTTCCCTTTCATCACTTTAAGTATATCATGCCACTCCCTTTTGGCTTGTAAAGTTTCTGCTGAGAAATTAGCTGTTTTCCTTATGGGGGTTCCCTTGCATGTTATTTTTTGTTTTTTCCTTGCTGCTTTTTATAATTTTTTTTTGTCTTTAATTTTTGCCAATTTGATTACTATGTGTCTTGGCATGTTTTTCCTTGGGTTTATCCTGTATGGGACTCTCTGCGCTTCCTGGACTTGGGTGGCTATTTCCTTTCCCATGGTAGGGAAGATTTCAACTATAATCTCTTCAAATATTTTCTTGGTCTTTTCTCCCTCCATTCTCCTTTGGAATCCCCGTAATGTGAATGTTGTTGCATTTAATGTTGTCCCAGAGGTCTCTTTGAGTGTCTTCATTTCTCTTCATTCTTTTTTCTTTATTCTGTTCTACAGCAGTGAATTCCATCATTCTGTCTTCCAGGTCACTTACTCGTTCTTTTGCCTCAGTTATTCTGCTATTGATTCCTTCTATTGTAGTTTTCATTTCAGTTTTTGTATTGTTCACCTCTGTTTGTTTGTTCTTTAATTCTTCTAGGTCTTTGTGAAACATTTCTTGCATCTTCTCGATCTTTGCCTCCATTCTTTTTCCGAGGTCCTGGATCATCTTCACTATCATGATTCTGAATTCGTTTTCTGGAAGGTTGCCTATCTCCACTTCATTTAGTTGTTTTTCTGTGGTTTTATCTTGTTCCTTCATGTGGTACATAGCCCTCTGCCTTTTCATCTTGTCTATCTTTCTGTGAATGTGGTTTTTGTTCCACAGGCTTCAGGATTGTAGTTCTTGCTTCTGCTGTCTGCCCTCTGGTGGATGAGGCTATCTAAGAGGCTTGATGGGAGGGACTGGTGGTGGGTAGAGCTGACTGTTGCTCTCTTGGGCAGAGCTCAGTAAAACTTTAATCCACTTGACTGCTGATGGGTGAGGCTGGGTTCTCTCCCTGTTGGTGTTTTGGCCTGAGGTAATTCAACACTGGAGCCTATCTGGACTCTTTGCTGGGGCTAATGGCAGACTCTGGGAGGGCTCACACCAAGGAGTACTTCCCAGGACTTCTACTGCCAGTGTCCTTGTTGCCACGGTGAGCCACAGCCACCCCCCACCTCTGCAGGAGACCCTCCAACACTAGCAGGTAGGTCTGGTTCAGTCTGCCCGGGGGTCACTCTTCCTTCCCCTGGATCCCAGTGCACACACTACTTTGTGTGTGCCCTCCAAGAGTGGAGTCTCTGTTTCCCCCAGTCCTGTCGAAGTCCTGCAGTCAATTCCCACTAGGCTTCAAAGTCTGATTCTCTAGGAATTCCTCCTCCCATTGCCAGACCCCCAGTTTGGGTAGCCTGATGTGGGGCTCAGAACCTTCACTCCAGTGGGTGGACTTCCGTGGTACAAGTGTTCTTCAGTCTGTGAGTCACCCACCCACCAGTTATGGGATTTGATTTTACTGTGATGGCGCCCCTCCTACCTTCTCATTGTGACTTCTCCTTTGTCTTTGGATGTGGGGTATCATTTTTGGTGAGTTCCAGTGTCTTCCTGTCTATGGTTGTTCAGCAGTTAGTTGTGATTCTGGTGTTCTTGCAAGAGGGAGTGAGAGCACGTCCTTCTACTCCGCCATCTTGATTCCTCTACCTTACTAAGTATTATGGGTCATTTTTTTCCTGGACTTTCTATTCCATTAACTAATACTTAGTAGTTTTCAAAGCTAATCTAATACATTAACCCCCACTTTAAAAATTTTTCACACAATAGTTTATAGCACTTACAGACTTGGAATTGGAGTCCATTATAAAGTGTTATGGAGTCAAGGCATCTGTAGAGTAGAGAAACACCACACCTAACACAAATGAATAAAAAATTAAACACTTCTCTATGCCTATGACAAGACACATTTATTAAGCATGTTAATAAGAACATTTATTAAGTTATGTGCTAGGGACCATGCAAGATGACATGATATATAAATGAGGTAATCTACCAATGCTAAATTGAACTGTCTGTCCAATAGTGATCCAGTTAATTACAGTTTCTGTCTCCTTCCCCAGTCACAGATATATCAAGAGATTTGAATTGACCAATCTATTTGCCTTCTCTCATTTTACTTCACTTATCATGCATTTAACATCTGCATATAGTAAAGTTATATCTTTTAAAATATATATGCTAACTGATACTGTAAGAAAGATTTTTGAGTACAATTACACAACAGTTTTCACCATCTTCCCTTTTGACTCTTTACATGAAATTGAGTGTGATTTTGCTGAATTTCAAAGTAATCAGTTACTTAGTGAGTCTAACTTTCATATTTAAAAGGGTCTAGCAATGACTTTTAAAGAATATGAAAGAAAACATATTTTTTCTTTCATTGATTCTTACATTTCCTTCTGTTTCTGTTAGCATAATTTGCCCACTCCCTGACTTGTCACCCAGCCTTTAAAATTCAGATGGAATGCTTTCTAGGCATCATTTCTTGTGTGCAGTTTTTGATATCATCCGCATCACAGCTGTGCATTAAATGAATTTGATTTTCCCTGAGTCTGAGAAGCAGCACTATCTTATTCAAACAACTTGTCTGTCAGACGTCAAGACTATCTGTATGTCTTCTTTGGAGAAATGTCTATTTAGATCTTCTGCCCATTTTTGGATTGGGTTGTTTGTTCTTTTGATATTGAGATGCATGAGCTACTTGTATATTTTGGAGAGTAATCCTTTGTCAGTTTCTTCATTCGCAAATAATTTCTCCCATTCTGAGGGTTGTCTTTTCGTCTTGTTGATGGTTTCCTTTTCTGTCTTTTAAGTTTCATTGTCCCATTTGTTTATTTTTGTTTTTATTTCCATTTCTCTAGGAGGTGGGTCAGAAAGGATCTTGCTGTGATTTATGACAAAGAATGTTCTTCCTTTGTTTTCTTCTAAGAGTTTTTTAGTGTCTGGCCTTACATTTAGGTCTTTAATCCATTTTGAGTTTATTTTTATGTATGGTGTGCAGACATAGAGAATGGACTTGAGGACACCGGGAGGGGGAAGGGTAAGCTGGGACGAAGTGAGAGGGTAGCATTGACTACCAAATGTAAAACAGACAGCTAGTGAGAAGCAGCTACATAGCACAGGGAGATCAGCTAGGTGCTTTGTGACCACATAGGGAGGTGGGATAGTGAGGGTGGGAGGGAGACACAAGAGGGAGGGGATATGGGGATATGTGTATACATAGAGCTGATTCACTTTGTTACACAGCAGAAACTAACACAACATTGTAAAGCAATTATTCTCTAATAAAGATATTAAAAAAAAAAGTCAAGACTGCTCACAAATGTGACATTATTCCAGGCAGAGCTTCCCAGAGATGGAATTAATACCCAAGCAGGTCATTAACAGGAGAGCACCAGTTCCCTTCAGATTTTGTTCATGATCTGGGAAGTCACAGTGGCAGTGATGGGCAGTAAGGTTAATACCTGGCCTTCAGACACATTCCATGAGAGACTTTCCAGAAGTCTTTCATCTTAAATCTCAGATTGGACAGAACTGACTTGGAGACTCTAATGCATAACTAAGTTTTGAAGACAAGTGCTGAGGGTGAGGTGGCGTGCAGTGCTGATAAAGTTTTCGTTTTTTGCCTGGGCCAGTTTTGTTTGGTATAGTCATGGGTATATGGGCTCTTGCCCCCCAAACATCTTAAAGAGATTGTTTAGCCTCAGAAAAAAGCATCTCTTTTTCATGTATCCCAAAACCCATTTTATAAAGATACAGAAAAGATATTTTATAACTTAAAAGGTGACAATATATTAATAAGATTTATTCAAGTTTTGTAATTGTAAGGGTTTTGAGTTGCCATAAATTTGAGGTTATTAACATACAACTGAGCTGTGTAATGATTAAGCATACCAGTTATAATGTAATATATAAAAATTAATAAGTATTTGCAATTACATGAATGCTTTGTATGTAGTCTGTTACACACAAATTTACAAAGTTTATATATTTTTCCATATTCTACACAAGCAAGAAGACAAATTTCTGTAACTTATTCTAAATGAGGGTGAAGGAAAAATAGACCTCAATAAATAATGAAAATGAAGTTTAGACTACATATAAAGGGCAATGGGAATAGGGAAGAAGGTTGTGGAGACCAGAACAAAGTGATAGTTTAAAATAAACAAGTCAGACTTGGTTAAATTTTAGTAAGTAAAGACTTATATTTGTGCTTTCCATCAGTGTCCTCTAAACTGAAGTGAAAGTAAACAGTTTTAAGTGCATAATCCATTTGAGTTTACTGTTCAGTCTTCTGCATTGCAAATGTGTCAGTATTTAAAATGTAAAAAATGTTTCCATGTAATTCAACTTAACAATTATTACGCACTTACTTGTACATAGAAATACAACCATATGTGTTCTGAGTGATAATAAGCTAAGTCTAAATGGCTACCTACTCAAAAGGCTTATAAACCCATAGGATTAATCTTGATGAATGCATCATCCTATAGCTCTGGCCTATAGTCATGTCAGTATCCTCATGTTGACTAGTATTAGATACTCAGATTCGTGCCAGTTACATGTCTAGCAAAAAAAATTATATGAAGCAAACTTCCAATTTGTTTATTGTGTAAGGATGGAGGCTATAATCCTTTTTCTGGGAAGCTTCTTTCTTGGTATTAATTTATCCAGAAAGCCCAATAAGTGCTCAGAAGAAGGCTGCTTGGGAATTAAAGAGTTTGGGCAAAAGTGTGCAAGTATTTTTTGTCTTATTTTAATTTAATTGCTTTTTGTTCTACTTTTAGAATAAGTAAAATATTTACATGGCTTAGGAATCAAACACTACAAAGAGGTGTAGAGTAAAATGTCTGCTTCCACCAGTCACTCATCCATCCAGTCCCTCTGTCACTGCCATGGTAGCATTTTTATTAGATTTTCTCCCTTGTAATGCAAATATAAGCAAATAGAAATATATGTTTTTACTCACCCTATTATGTACATAAGGCAGCATACCTAAAGACTGCATTTCATTCCATGTATTTGTCTTTTAACAACAAATCTTGAAGATATTTTTGTATTACTAAGTAGATAGTGTCATTATTTTTTAGAGCAGTATAGTATTCCACTGTAGGTTAATCTCATCGGTGTCTATTGCTGGGTATTTGGGTTGTTTCCAGTCTTTTGCTGTGACAAAAAATTTTGTTCATATATCATTTAGCACATGTCAACTATATCAGTAACATAAATTCCCAGAGGGGATTGTTGGGTCCAAGTATATTGCAGTTTTGATGGTTATTGCCAAACTGCCTCTCTGTGCTTGTGCCAATTTATACTATTCAAAGCAATGCATACGATTTTCTGTCTTCCCATAGCCAAACCATTAAAGTGTATTGTAAAATTTGATATTTTTGTCAATCAGTGGATATGAAAACAATATATTAGTGTGGACTCCAACTGCATTTCTCTAAGGGAGGTTGTACGGCTGTACATATGTTACCTTTTCATATATTTTAGAGACACTTATTTTCCTTTATATAACTTGGTAGGTAGTTTCGTGGGTATTTCATACAGGTTGAATGAGGTCAGAAGAATTTTTCCTTCCTACGATTGAACAGACATCTCCAGTAACATAAATATATGTTTCCTAAGGACTCATTTTTATTTTAAGGGGACAATTTTTGATATATGTTCTGCCTTTTGGGTATTTGGACTAGTCACTTTTATGCTGTAGGGCAGTTGACCCCACATCTTCATGTTCACATTTAGTTTTCTCCAAACAGGGACAAAAGGAAATTTCTGCTTTCTAAATTAAAATCAGATTATTATACCCAAATGTCTTGATTGATTTTTATTTATTTCAAAATTCCTCATGGCTAATCTCATCATTATGTCTGGATTTTACCGGTTTTAATGCTGAGAGGACAAATTTGCTTTCTTTAAATCTAAGGTATTGACAGGAAAGGGAACTCTTCACTATTGCTGCCTATAGCCACCAACACTTTTATATTCAGACATAATATTTTGCAGTCTTTTAGATTTAAGGTATATTAGGTGTATTTGCTTTGCTCTGTTGTTGTGTTTTTTTGGGGATTTTTTTGGGTTTTTTTGCCTAACACCATACAGTAAAATAAAGTGGTATGGCTTGACTTCCATATGAATTACCAAGATCTGTTGATCTTCTCATCTTCCTCCTAGTTTGTTCTGCTCACCTAACTGTCCTGGGGTTAATTAAACAAAATCAAGAAAATGGCATCTGAAACAATGCCTGTTTTATCTCCTTTTTTTTCTGGTTGAGAGATCATGCATTTTATATAGGCTATTTTTATCTGTTTCAGTACTTTCCTAATTATACAGTAGGATAATTACTTTCTTATGTCTATATCACCTTTTTTTTTTTCTTTTGAGGGAAGTATGATTCCTGGCATCTTTAATTTTTTAATTAAAAAAATTTTTTTTAACATCTTTATTGGAGTATAATTGCATTACAATGGTGTGTTAGTTGCTCCTTTAAAAAACAGTAGATCGGTTATACATATACATATGTCCCCATATCTCTTCCCTCTTGCATCTCCCTCCCTCCCACCCTCCCTATCCCACCCCTCTAGGTGGTCACAAAGCACCAAGTTAATCTCCCTGTGCTATGCGGCTACTTCCCACTAGCTGTCTATCTTATGTATGGTAGTGTATATATGTCCATGCCACTCTCTCACTTTATCCCAGCTTACCCTTCCCCTTCCCCATATCCTCAAGTCCATTCTCTGGTAGATCTGCGTCCTTATTCCCGTCTTGCCCGTAGGTTCTTCATGACCACTTTTTTTTTTTTTTTTTAGATTCCATATATATGTGTTAGCATACGGTATTTGTTTTTCTCTCTCTGACTTACTTCACTTTGTATGAGAGATTCTAGGCCCGTCCACCTCACTAAAAATAACTCAATTTCATTTCTTTTTATGGCTGAGTAATATTCCATTGTATATATGTGCCACATCTTCTTTATCCATTCATCTGTTGATGGACACTTAGGTTGCTTCCATGTCCTAGCTATTGTAAATAGTGCTGCAATGAATATTTTGATACATGACTCTTTTTGAATTATGGCTTTCTCAGGGTATATGCCCAGTAGTAGGATTGCTGGGTCGTATTGTAGTTCTATTTTTAGTTTTTTAAGGAACCTCCATATTGTTCTCCATAGTGGAGAACAGTATTTACATTCCCACCAACAGTGCAAGAGGGTTCCCTTTTCTCCACACCCTCTTCAGCATTTCTTGTTTCTAGATTTTTTGATGATGGCCATTCTGACTGGTGTGAGATGATATCTCATTGTAGTTTTGATTTGCATTTCTCTAATGATTAATGATGTTCAGCATTCTTTCATGTGTTTGTTGGAAATCTGTATATCTTCTTTGGAGAAATGTCTATTTAGGTCTTCTGCCCATTTTTGGATTCAGGTGGGTTTTTTTAATTCATATTGAGCTGCATGAGCTGCTTATAAATTTTAGAGATTAATCTTTTGTCAGTTGGTTCATTTGCAAACATTTTCTCCCATTCTGAGAGTTGTCTTGCTTATGGTTTCCTTTGCTGTGCAAAAGCTTTGAAGTTTCATTAGGTCCCATTTGTTTACTTTTGTTTTTATTTCCATTTCTGTAGGAGGTGGGTCAAAAGGATCTTGCTGTGATTTATGTCATAGAGTGTTCTGCCTATGTTTTCCTCTAAGAGTTTGATAGTGTCTCGCCTTACACTTAAGTCTTTAATCCATTTTGAGTTTATTTTTGTGTATGATGTTAAGGAGTGTTCTAATTTCATTCTTTTACATATAGCTGTCCAGTTATCCCAAAACCACTTATTGAAGAGGCTGTCTTTTCTCCACTGTATATTCTTGCCTCCTTTATCAAAGATAAGGTGACCATATGTGCATGGGTTTATCTCTGGGCTTTCTATCCTGTTCCATTGATCTATACTTCTGTTTTTGTGCTAGTACCATACTGTCTTGATTACTGTAGCTTTGTAGTATAGTTTGAAGTCAGGGAGCTTGATTCCTCCAGCTCCGTTTTCCGTTCTCAAGATTGCTTTGGCTATTCAGGGTCTTTAGGGTTACCATACAAATCATGAAATTTTTTGTGCTGGTTCAATGAAAAATGTCAGTGGCAGTTTGATAGGGATTGCATTGAATCTGTAGATTGCTTTGGGTAGTATAGTCATTTTCACAGTGTTGATTCTTCCAATCCAAGAACATGGTATATCTCTCCATCTCTTGTATCATCTTTAATTTCTTTCATCAGTGTCTTATAACTTTATGCATACAGATCTTTTGTCTAGTAATGTAGGTTTATTTTTAGATATTTTATTCTTTTTGTTGCAGTGGTAAATGGGAGTGTTTCCTTGATTTCACTTTCAGATTTTTTATCATTAGTGTGTAGGAATTCAAGAGATTTCTGTGCATTAATTTTGTATCCTGCTACTTTACCAAATGCATTGATTAGCTCTAGTAGTTTTCTGGTAGCATCTTTGGGATTCTCTATGTATAGTGTCATGTCATCTTCGGACAGTGAGAATTTTACTTCTTTTCCGATTTGGATTCCTGTTATTTTTCTTCTCTGATTGCTGTGGCTAAAACTTCCAAAACTATGTTGAATAGTAGTGGTGAGAGTGGGCAACCTTGTCTTGTTCCTGATCTTAGTGGAAATGGTTTCAGTTTTTCACCATTGAGGGTGATGTTGGCTCTGTGTTTGTCAAGTATGGACCCTATTATGTTGAGGAAAATTCCCTCTATGCCTACTTTCTGGAGGGTTTTTATCATAAATTGGTGTCAAATTTTGTTGAAAGCTTTCTCTGCATCTATTGAGAAGATCATATGGTTTTTCTCCTTCAATTTGTTAATATGGTGTATCACATTGATTGATTTCCGTATATTGAAGAACCCTTCCATTCCTGGGATAAACCTGACTTGATCATGGTGTATGATCCTTTTAATGAGCTGTTGGATTCTGTTTGCTAGTATTTTGTTGAGGATTTTTGCATCTATGTTCATCAGTGATATTGGTCTGTAGTTTTCTTTCTTTGTGACATCCTTGTCTGGTTTTGGTATCAGGGTGATGGTGGCCTCGTAGAATGAGTTTGGGAGTGTTCCTCCCTCTGCTATATTTTGGAGCAGTTTGAGAAGGATAGGTGTTAGCTCTTCGCTAAATGTTTGATAGAATTTACCTGTGACGACATCTAGTCCTGGGCTTTTGTTTGTTGGAAGACTTTTAATCACAGTTTCAATTTCAGTGCTTGTGATAGGTCTGTTCATATTTTCTATTTCTTCCTTGTTTAGTCTCAGAAAGTCGTGAATTTCTAAGAATTTGTCCATTTCTTCCAGGTTGCCCATTTCATTGGCATAGAGTTGCTTGTAGTAATCTCTCATGATCCTTTGTATTTCTGCTGTGTCAGTTGTTACTTCTTCTTTTTCATTTCTAATTCTATTTATTTGAGTCTTCTCCCTTTTTTCTTCATGAGTCTGGCTAATGCTTTATTAATTTTGTTTATCTTCTCAAAGAACCATGTTTTAGTTTTATTGATCTTTGCTATCTTTTCATTTATTTCTTATCTGATCTTTTTGATTTCTTTCCTTCTGCTAAGTTTGCAGTGTTTTTGTTCTTCTTTCTCTACTTGCTTTAGATGTAAGGTTAGGTTTTTTATTTGAGATGTTTCTTGTTTCTTAAGGTAGGATTGTACTGCTCTAAACTTCCCTTTATAACTGCTTTGGCTGCATCCTATAGGTTTTGGTTCATCGTGGTTTCATTGTCATTTGTTTTTTGGGTATTTTTTGATTTCGCCTTTGATTTCTTCAGTGATCTCTTGGTTATTAAGTAGTGTATTCTTTAGCCTCCATGTGTTTGTATTTGTTACAGAGTTTTTCCTGTAATTGATATCTAGTCTCATAGTGTTGTGGTCGGAAAAGATACTTGATATGATTTGAATTTTATTGTTTACCAAGGCTTGAATTGTTATCCAAGATATGGTCTATCCTGGAGAATGTTCCATGAGCACTTGAGACCAATGTGTATTCTGTTGTTTTTGGATGGAATGTCCTATAAATATCAATTATATCCATCTTGTTTAATGTGTCATTTAAAGCTTGTGTTCCCTTAGTTATTTTCATTTTGGATGATCTGTCCATTGGTGAAAGTGGGGTGTTAAAGTACCCTACTATATTGTGTTACTGTTGATTTCGCATTTTATGGCTGTTAGTATTTGCCTTATGTACTGAGGTGCTCCTATGTTGGGTGCATAAATATATACAATTGTCATATCTTCTTCTTGGATTGATCTCTTGATCATTATGTAGTGTGCTTCTTTGTCTCTCATAATAGTCTTTGTTTTACAGTCTATTTTGTATGGTATGAGAATTGCTACTCCAGCTTTCTTTTGATTTCCATTTGCATTGAATATCTTTCTCCATCCCCTCACTTTTAGTCTGATGTGTCCCTAGGTCTGAAGTGGGTCTCTTGTAGACAGCATATATATGGGTCTTGTTTTTGTATCCTTTCAGACAGTCTATGTCTTTTGGTTGGAGCATTTAATCCATTTACATTTAAGGTAATTATCGCTATGTATGTTCCTATTATCATTTTATTAATTGCTTTCGGTTTGTTATTGTAGGTCTTTTCCTTCCATTGTGTTTCCTGCCTGGAGAAGTTCCTTTAACATTTCTTGTAAAGCTGCTTTGGCAATACTTAATTCTCTCAGCTTTTACTTGTCTGTAAAGGTTTTAATTTCTCCATCAAATCTGAATGAGATCCTTGCTGGGTAGAGTAATCTTGGTTGTAGGTCTTTCTCTTTCATCACTTGAAATATGTCCTGTCACTCCCTTCTGGCTTGCAGAGTTTCTGCTGAAAGGTCAGCTGTTAACCTTATGGGGATTCCCTTGTGTGTTATTTGTTGTTTTTCCCTTGCTGCTTTTAATATTTTTTCTTTGTACTTAATTTTTGATGTTTTGATTAATATGTGTCTTGTTATGTTTCTCCTTGGATTTATCCTGTATGGGACTCTCTGTGCTTTCTGGACTTAACTATTTCCTTTCCTATATTAGGGAAGTTTTCACCTATAATATCTTCAAATACTTTCTCAGTCCCGTTCTTTTTCTCTTCTTCTTCTGGGACCCCTGTAATTCGAATGTTGGTGAATTTAATGTTGTCCCAGAAGTCTCTGAGACTGTCCTCATTTTTTTTCATTCTTTTTTCTTTATTCTGCTCTGCAGTAGTTCTTTCCAGTATTTTATCTTCCAAGTCACTTATCCGTTCTTTTGCCTCAGTTATTCTTTTATTGATCCTTTCTAGAGAATTTTTAATTTCATTTATTGTGTTGTTCATCAGTGTTTGTTTGCTCTTTAGTTCTTTTAGGTCCTTGTTAAACGTTTCTTGTTATTTCTCCATTCTAGTTCCAAGATTTGGGATCATCTTTACTATCATTATTCTGAATTCTTTTTCAGGTAGACTGCCTATTTCCTCTTCATTTGTTAGGTCTGGTGGGTTTTTATCTTGCTCTTTCACCTGCTGTTTGTTTCTCTGTCTTCTCATTTTGCTTAATTTACTGTGTTTGTGGTCTCCTTTTTTCATGCTGCAGGTTAATAGTTCCTGTTGTTTTTGTTATCTGTCCCCAGTGGCTAAGGTTGGTTCAGTGGGTTGTGAGGCTTCCTGGTGGAGGGGACTGGTGCCTATGTTCTGGTGAATGAGGCTGGATCTTGTCTTTCTGGTGGACAGGTCCACGTCTGGTGGTGTGTTTTGGGGTGTCTGTGGCCTTATTATTTTCAGCAGCCGCTCTGCTAATGGATGGGGTTGTGTTCCTGTCTTGCTAGTTGTTTGGCATAGGGTATCCAGCACTGTAGCCTACTGGTCATTGAGTGGAACTGGGTCTTGGCATTGAGATGGAGATCTCTGGGAGATTTTCGCCATTTGATATTACGTGGAGCTGGGAGGTCTCTTGTGGACCAGTGTCCTGATGTTGGCTCTCCCACCTCAGAGGCACAGCCCTGACGCCTGGCTGGAGCACCAAGAGCCTGTCCTCTACATGGCTCACAATAAAAGGGAGAGAAAAAAGAAGGAAAGAAAGAAGAAGATAAAATAAAATAAAATAGTAAAATAAAATTAAATAAAGTTATTAAAATAAAAAATAATTATTAATATTTTAAAAGTAATAAGAAAAAATGAAAGAACGAAGAGAGCAACCAAAACAAAAAACAAATCCACCAATATAATAGGTTCTAAAAATTATACTAAAATTAAATAAATAAATAAATGGGCAGACACAACCCTAGGACAAATGGTAAAAGCAAAGCTATACAGAGAGAATTGCATACAGAATCATACACATACACACTCACAAAAAGAAAAGAAGGGGAAAAAAAAATATATCGTTACACCCAAAGTCCACCTCCTCAATTTGGGATGATTCTTTGTTTATTCAGGTATTCCACAGATGCAGAGTATATCAAGTTGAGTGTGGAGATTTAATCCGCTGCTCCTGGGGCTGCTGGGAGAGATTTCCCTTTCTCTTCTTTGTTCGCACAGCTCCTGGGGTTCAGCTTTGGGTTTGGACCCGCCTCTGCATGTAGGTCGCCTTAGGGCATCTGTTCTTCACTCAGGACAGGGTTAAAGGAGCAGCTGATTCGGGGGCTCTGGCTTACTCAGGGGAGGGAGGGGTACAGATGCGGGGCGAGCCTGCGGTGGCAGAGGCCGGTGTGACATTGCACCAGCCTGAGGCGTGCCATGTGTTCTCCCGGGGAAGTTTTCCCTGGGTCACGTGACCCTGGCAGTGGCGCGCTGCACAGTCTCCCAGGAGAGGAGGTGTGGACAGTGACCTGTGCTTGCACACGGGCTTCTTGGTGGCGGCAGCAGCAGCCTTAACATCTCATGACCGTCTCTGGGGTCGGCACTGATAGCCACAGCTCGTGCCTGTCTCTGGAGCTCCTTTAAGCCACGCTCTTAATCCCCTCTCCTCGTGCTCCATGAAACACAGAGGCAAGAAAAAGTCTCTTGCCTCTTCAGCAGCTCCAGACTTTTTCCCGGACTCCCTTCCAGCTAGCTGTGGTGCACTGGCCCCTTCAGCCTGTGTTCCCGCAGCCAACCCCAGTGATCCAACGTCGGAAGCTGAGCGTCAGCTCCCAGCCCCCACCCATCCCGGTGGGTGAGCAGACAAGCCTCTGGGGCTGGTGAGTGCTGGTATGCACTGGTCCTCTGTGCGGGAATATCTCTGCTTTGCCCTCCGCACCCGTGTTGCTGTGCTCTCCTCCGTGGCTCTGAAGCTTCACCCCTCTGCCACCCGCAGTCTCTGGCCGCGAAGGGGCTTCCTAGTGTGTGGAAACCTTTCCTCCTTCCCAGCTGCCTCCCACTGGTGCAGGTCCCGTCCCTATTCTTTTGTCTCTGTTTTTTCTTTTTTCTTTTGCCCTACCCAGGTACGTGGGGAGTTTCTTGCCTTTTGGGAAGTCTGAGGTCTTCTGCCAGCGTTCAGTAGGTGTTCTGTAGGAGTTGTTCCACGTGTAGATGTATTTCTGATGTATTTGTGGGGAAGAAGGTGATCTCCACGTCTTACTCTTCTGCCATCTTGAAGCTCCTCTCTCTATATCTTCTTAACACCTCTTTCCTCCTCTTTCTGAAATGTACTTAACTATTGAGCATTTTGTATGAGACAGACATTGTGCTAGGTAGGCATTGGGGAGTCACAGTCTCTCTCCCTGGAGGAGTTTATTGCTAGGGATAGAGAAGTATATAAACTGAGTCCTTCAAAGAAGGTTGACTGAACAAGAAAGTTTTGAGCTGAGTTTTGAATATGTGAGGATTTTCCAGGCATAGAGAAGGGTGGAAGATATTGCATGAGAAAGGCACAGAGGATTGAAGAGTTACAGCCTTATTGACTCAAACGGCATTTGGACTGGGTAGATCGTAGGGTATTGGAACCTGGGTAAAATGGCAAAACTAGAAATGAGAGATCTGTAAGGATGTGAAGAGTTAAGCCAAGAAATGATGGAGACTTGGAAGTAAGAAGTGATAGCAGACCTGGAAAACAAGGGATACTTGACAGGTAAGTCAGCATGATTTCTTCAGTGATTGAATGCATGGGTGAAAGAGAGAAGGTGGAACATAGAAGTACTCCCAGGTTTTGGTTTGAGTCACTATGTGGGCCATTATGCCAATCAACTTAGAAAGGGAAGACAGAGAACTGGATTTGAGAATAAGATGATGAGTTTGACTTGTGGGGTGATGAAATGGGAATGGCAAGTAGTTTGTTGCATACATTTTTGTGTAGCTCAAGAGGGAACTGGACTGAAGCTTTAGATTTGGTAGTCATACATATATATAGATGATATTTGAAGTAATTGGTATTGAGCAGACTGTCCAGGAACATGAGGTTAGACCCCTGTATCTCTACCACTACCACACCCACATTCAATGGATGAATTATTTCAGCTCTTGAAAAGAAGCAGCAAACTTTCTCAGGAAGCTGACTGTGAGGGAGAGAGGAAGAAGATTTAAATAGAATGCTGTCATGGAAGCCAAAAATCCAAATAATTTAAAAAAGCAGTCTTCAAATAGGTTAAACGAGAGAGAAGTCAGGTAGGACTTGGTCATTACACATATTTTGAGTATATCTTTTATCTCAGATGTCAGGGACCTAAATTTGAAATGATGTACTCTGTGACCTCATTGTTTACAGTCCAGTGGGGAGAGAAGTGCAAATGGTTCAATAACATATTTATTTTAACAAAGGGAAATTATATACAAAGTGTGAAACAAAATCTGCATGGGGTCAGGGAATATTTCAGAGGGAAGATATATTTTGAGATAAAACTGGAAAGACAAACAGTTTTCTAGTACCAGAGAAGCATATGGGTTAATAGGTTAAAAAAAAAAAATCATGCATGCATGCAACATGTCATTTTCTAAAACACTGCATGACTAGAACCCAAATTCTTGGTAGTGGGCGTGAAGATAATTGGAAGAGAAGGGGATCAGAGTGAGAGGAGAATTGACATTTAGGACAGTAGATTTGATTTTGTCATCAGTATGAAGTCTTGAAAAATTCTGAGCCATGGTGTGTTACAATAAGTACTATCCAACAAATATTTACAGATATAACTCTCCTTCCAAGCACATGATAGTATTGCAATTGCCACGCCTTCCTGGTTGGGTGGAGCCACGTGACTAGTACTGGCCAATGAACTGTAATGTGTTTCACCTCTGTACTTGAGCCTGAAACACTGAGGCAAAATTCTCTAGAACTCTCTGTTGCCTCTGACACAGTATTGTGGGTACCCCATTGCTTGGTTCCCTGAGTTACTACTATGAGCAGAGCCTCCTCCTGACCCACAATGGACATATGGTACAAGCCACAAATCTCCATTCCATTAAGCTATGGTGATTTGGAAGTTGTTTGTTTCTGTATCATGATTAAGTCTGTTATGACTGAAAGAGATGGATGTTAAAAATGATAAAAAGGTAGAATCAATAGGATATTGTAATTTACTAAAAGTACCAGAAAAGAAGAAGAAAGAGAAATCTAGGCTAATAAGTTGTATAAAAGATTATCCATTGGATTTAGTAATTAGGTTGCCATTTGTGATCTTCAAGACAGTCATGTGGGGTATGATGAGGAAGGAAAGAATGTGGATGGACTATACAGTAAATGGGGATAAAGAAGTGGAGACAACTAGTGTTGAAATCAATAGCATGAAAAATAGACTAGCTGACTTTGAATATCTGAACCTGCAATATATAAATGTATTTGCTTCTATTGTAAGAAAATTTTACAAGCTATATTACCAGAGAGTGAAATTAATGTATTATAATCCAACAACAACAAAAAACTATAGCTATACTTAATAGTTAGGGTGCACAAATAACTTTGGGAAATGAAGGATTCTCATTGGCTAATAAGAACTACAGCGATTTCTGCTTTCCTCTACAAATTCTGTCTTTAGTTTTTATGGCATTTATATGAAGAAATTCACCATTTATTTCCAAGACTTCAGTTTTTGATTGCTTTTCAAAACATTTCTAGTTTGCTAAATTTAATATTTTAAGAAATGAAACAGACAACATCTAGGTTCCAGTCAGCTAACAAAGCAGCTGTAATTCAAACTGCAAGATAGACACATTGTCCATTGCAGTTGTTCTGTAAGGCAAGGAAAGCCATATTTGCATCTTTTTTACAGATTGTCACCTGCAAAGGAAACATAAAGACTTAATACAAGGTTATTAAATAGCAAGCAGCTGAGATAACACCAATGCAAAGTGCTGGCAAAGACCAGCATAAATCCATAATATGATAAGTGATGGCAATTATATGATTTTTATTCTGAATCATATATAACCTGTCAAACTGTACCTGTGTGCGCTTTTAAACATGCTGCTCCATGAATAATTTTTTTTCTATTAAGTTCTTTAAATCTTGAATGATCACTGAAGTACCACACCATTCTATTTTTATAGTATATGTGGAATCTTGATCCATAAAGACTCTGGAAAGCAATACACCCTTGCAAGGAGGAAGAAAGATATTTCAGATAACCAAAACGTAACATGGGATGGTTCAATATAGCTTATTTATTAAATATATAGTGCCAGTTGTCAAAATAGCTATTGTGGAATTGTATTAACATCGACTCTATTCAAGGTTAAGCATTTATAGTAAGTGTTTTATTACAGCAAATACTGCACTATACTCCTTAGGGTCAAATCTGCAGGCATTTAATTTCAGCAATTGCCATAATAGAGGCATTATGATAATGTCGCAGCCTCTTGGGCACACAAAGAGTTTAGATGCTATTATGTTTTTCCTTTTCCTCTCTTTTAAAGCTTTTGTCTGTAATCCACACAGTACTTGGAAAAGCAAGGATTTATATCCTTCCTTATTTGAATATTTGGAACTTGATTTCAAAGGTTGAAATGAACAGAATCTAAGAACAAAATAATGGCATATTACAGAAAGGGGAATAATTTTCCGTATGTTTTAGATATTCAGACACAAAGGACTCATCTTTATCAAAAAGACCACATCTATTTTTTCTGAGTCCCACCTTCAAAATTATTGAATGGCAAAATGTTTTATATTTCCCATAGGTAAGCTTAAACTCAGTTATTCTGTCACACTATTTTGTTCATTGATTTATTAACATTATTTTAAAAAGCATAATTTAATAAGGTATTATCTTTTATCATATAAGTTAATAGGCATAATTATTGTCAGCAGGTTGCTTACAGTCTAAGATAAAAAATACAATTCTTAAGAATTTGGTATTGCTAGGTAGTCACACATGTAGCTGTGTTAAATCTTTTATTTATCGAAGTTACAGCAAGAGAAATGTGAATATTATTTTCTTTGCTTAGACATTTGGAAAACGCACAGTCTTGCCTAACTCTTACAAATTTCCCTGCTCATCCAAAAGGATATTATGATTCCTTTTTTTTAATTGTGAATTTCTAGTATCAGTCTAAGCCAGTAGATATATTATGGGTTTCTAATTTGCATTTATTTGTTAACTAGTTTGCATTTAGAAAGAGTAATTGGATAAAAGTAGTTGACCTGTATTTTTAGTTACCTTTTTTTTTAATGGCTGGAACATTTAAAGTTTAAAGATATGCTCAAAAGGGATATCAGTTATATTTTTTTCAGAAAGTACGTTGGATCACTCTAGTTTCAGAAAAACAGCATCAGAATTTTATCTGTTGATATATTTTTTTAAAAGTTTTCCTTAAATTAAGTATTCTAATCAGTTGATTTTTTTTAATGTTTTTTTTTAATTGAGTATTTAGGATTTCTTAAATATTTAGTGGATTAGACTCATGTTTTAAGAAAAAGCATGATAAAGCCAGTAATATATAGTTAAAAACAAAGTTGATCAAAGTCTTTATTAGATATCAGTAATATTTTTATTATAGTTGGTGGAAGCAGACATTTTTCTACACCTCTTCGTATTGTGTGATTTTTAAACCATGTAAATATCTATAAAGCATAAATTATATTATCTGGGATTATTTATGAGAATTGGCAGACCCAGACTGAGAGAGACAATTGAGTGGAGATGAGGGAACTAGTAGCCATGGCCAGTTCTGCATCTCTTCAGATATTCTGGGTTTCACTTTAAAAACATAACAGTCAATATAACTTGGAAGTGAGAATTTATTCATTCACTAATTCATCAAATATTTGAGTGTCTCCTACATTCTAGTCTCTGTTCCAGGTACCAGGAAACCATAATAAACAGGAAAGAGAGCAAGGTCCATACTTTCATGAATCTTTAATCAGATCCTGTTAACCTCAGAGCCTTTTTTCGGTTTAAAAGTAGCAACCCCGTGCTTGTGGCTCATCTGACTGCATGGGGATGGCTGGTGAATACAGACAAAATATCTTAGAAGACCGTCTTCAAAAACCCAAAATGAAGTTCACACTTACACGCTGGTGCTTGACCCTCTTCATCTTTATGAATAAGAAAATGACTGAAACATTCAGCTACAACTGGAAAAATTGTGGTGAAAAGTGCAGACAGATAAATCAGGGTTTAACAAATGACAACCACTTGGGAAGTGACTTAATCATTCTTGTTGAATTTCATATTTCATTAAATATTCTTATACACAATTTCCTGTTAATTGCTTTAAACAAAACCTCCCTTAAGGAATTATTTCAATTAAGTATAAATGTTCCACAAGAATAGTTCTGACAAAGAATCCCCAGGTAGTTCAAATTCTAATATGCATTGACCGAAGGTAAAGAAAAATAACAATTTTTGTATGTTTTAACATGTTTATTACAGCAGATACAATTCACATCTGACTAGCTGTTTCCTCTTTCACCCCTACCACAACCATGTTCATTGGGCCATTTCCTTATATTTGAGCAATCAATGTACTTTCAGCACACATGCTCAGCAGTACTTTTAAGTCCATTCTTACAGGGTGCAATGGATTTCAATAATTTATACAAACAAGTGGGTTATCCTCAATCACTGCAATTTTATACTACTGTACACAGGAATGAAAAGGTTATAGAAAAGTGCCATAGCAACAGTTCCTTAAGAAAGGAGAGAAAGAGGAGCCTTAAAAAAGTGGATAAAATCAGATCAAGGATCATGGGAAATGGGAGATAGTAAACCACAAAAACAACAAAATAGAGAAGTAACAGATAATGATAAGTGATGCCAGGACATTAAAATGGGAGTGATATGATAATCAGCAACTAGGTAGATTCTGTAAATTAAGTCATCATGAAAAGCCCCTCTGAAGAGGTGACACTTATGCTTATATAACATTTACATGAAGGATCAAGCTGTATTTTAAAGTCTCTGAGGGTGTTCCCAATAAAAAATACCCCCTTGCTATGGTCTGAACGTTTGTGTTCTCCCCAGATTCACATGCTGGAATTCTAAAACCCAATGTGATGGTGTTAGGAGGTGGGGCCATTGGGAGATGATTAGGTCATGATGGAGCCCTTATGAATGGAACTGATGCTTTTATAAAAGAGATCCCATAGAGCTCCCTACCCCTTTTGCCAGGCAAGATACAATATGAAGTCTGCATCCTGGGAGAGGGCCCTCACTTTACTATCCAGGCACCTTAATCTTGGACTTCTAGCTTCCAGAACAGTGAGAAATAAATTTGTGTTAGTTATTAAAATTGTGTTAGTTAGTTAGCAACCCAAATGGACAAAGAAGCCTCTTTTATGCTGGTTTCTGAGCAAATTGAAAAATAAAATAGGATCCAATATGGAAAGAGCACCTTTTTCTCATGGAGGCCAGCTTGGAGGATACAGCTTAGTGTTAGTCAAAGTGTGTCAGACTCACAGTCCTAACCTCTGACAGTTTCTTTGGGTAGAAAGGCCTTCCATATACATACAGAGAGAGTCCATGTACAAGTGGACAGGATCACTGTCCAGGGGAAGAAAGGCAGAGTAAAGCAGAGAATGTCCAGCTATTCTTCTGAAATCTAACAATCTGAAAAGAGAAAAAGGCTAGAGAGAGACAAAAAAAACATCATAGCAGTGGAGATCACTTCACCTGTAAAGAAACAGGAATGAGGAAAAAAGCAGTCTTGCCTGCTTCCAACATTACACGAATATCTCTGAGAAGGGTGTAGTGACACAAACTGGGAAATGACTTTGGGATGTTCTTGAAATGGAAGGAAGGTCACTAGGAGAAGACCATAGTGCACACGGACAGAATAAAACCAGATGAGGTTGGAAAGTTTGGCAGCAGCAAGATCATGAATGCTTTGTTGGCCAGACTTGTGAATTTGGATTTTTATTTTAAGTGAAACTGGGAGTCACAGGAGGGTTTCAAATAGGCAAGTGATATGTTCTGATTTAAAATTTTAGAAGATCTCCCTAGTTGCTATTTCCAGAATATATTGTTGGGCGGGGGGAGTGTTAAGACAGGAGACCATTGCAGAAATCTAGTTTAGCAGTGTAGTGGTTTGGAAAAGAGTGATAAGAGTGGAGAGGTAGAAAAGTAGATGGATTCTGGATTAGAGTAAATTTGGGAGATGAGGGAAAATGACGAATTAAGTGTAGCGTTAAATTCTTGTTTGGAATAACTGGATTCCACTTGCTGGGAACACAACTTGTGGAGGAATACTTTTGGTTGTGGGGGAAGGGAATCATGTCTTCTAAGTTGAGAAAGCTATTAGATGTACAGATCCAGATGCCATGAACGTAGTTACACATGTGAGCCAGTATTCTCTGGGAGAGACCAGGGCTGGCGACATAAGACTTAGATATCCTCTGCATATAAATGATATTTAAAGCCATGGGATTGAATAAGGTCATTTCCCAAAGAGTTTATAAATTGATAAGCCTTCCGCCTTCGTAATCTCAGAGGAGAGAAACCTGAGAAAGAGCAGCTGGTAAAGTGGTTGGAGAATCAGTTGTGTGGGATTACAGGTATGAAAGAAGGAAACGTTCAACAAGGAAGCAATTGGCACAATTTTACTTTAACCAGAAAATTATGTGTAAGTGAAACAAAGTGAGCAGACACACACACACACACACACACACACACACACACACACACACACTAGATCACTGGGAATAGGGTGAAGAACAAATAAGAGCAGCAGAGGTAGTGTGTGTTTTAAAGACTTGGTATGTGCTTCAACTTCCTACAAATCTACTGGCAAAATTATTTTTTAATTTTGTTGTTGGTACTTAGAATTTGTTTTTATCTTCAGTGGTTTAACAAATGATCTTCAAGTGCCCTAGCCTAACTTTAATTGCAGATCTGTGTCTTGCATGATAGTTAAATATCCTGGAGAAGGATATCATAAACTTCTATTTTGTACCATCTCAGATATTTGTTCTTATTGGCTGCTATGCATTTTGTTGGTCCTCTGTGAATTTTCACTAAATCCTAGATATTATGTATGCAAATTGACGCTATATTATTTACCAAGCCAACATGATTTCACTTAGGACAGTTTTAGTTTGATAAATGAGTCTGTGATTATTCACCAGAAATGCACTATCTTGGTCAACTCCAGAAATTCCCTTCTCTTTGTTTTTCAGTTTTGCACTTACACTTATTCTTATACTCCTTTATAAATCCAATATTTCAAATCAGATATAGTGATTTATATTTAATAACCCATTCTTATTATTCATATTTATTTTCTCATTCCAAATGAAGTTATAAAACTTTTTATTAGTTGTATACATAACAATATGAATAATAACACATATTCTGAAATTGGCTGTTAGTTTCATTTTCTAATGTTGTGATTCTGATAACTGAAGTATCACAAGTATATTGACAAACTATTCTGTAATACATATAATGCAGAAACTCTCAACCCAATCTGTGCATCAGAATCACCTGTGGAGTTAAAAAAAAAAAATACAGTAGCTTGGGTTGAGAACCACTGCATTAGGCTATATTGTAGGAGTACCTGCTGAGCTCCCTATATCATAGAAATCTCCTAAAATATTGATTCCAGTCTTCCGCTAGGGAAAGGCATGGGGCAGAAGCATAAAAACTTTGCACTAGCCTTAAAAAGGAAAACAGACATCAGTAACGTGACCTCAAATGGGTGAGAGCAAGAGAAAAATGTTGATGGATTAGAACAATATTGTTCTTCTATCCTGTGAGATGTCAAGGTTCAGAAGGATCATTGACCAGGTTCGGTGTCAATTTAGAGACATCTAGAGATGTAGTGCCATGGCTATCAGAATCTGTACCTTAGATCTGTTTTAGTAGTTCTTGGTCATAAGACCTCTTAGTGTTCTTGTCTCTACTTCATTCTGCAATCAAAAGACATTTTGTTTTTCACTTAAAAAAGAATAACACAATAATTTACATTTATTGTACAAAAAAGATATTATTAATAATAATAATCTGGCAACCAGAAATAACAACTTTCATATTATTCTCATGTTGAATAGCCTTTCAGACTTTTCTCTATAGGCAGTAGAATATGGTATGAGGCAAGTATATTTTCTGGTTACAAGCACAGACTCTGGAGGCTGATTGACTATCTTCAAATCCTTGCCTTGTCATTTACTAGCTTTGACTTTTGGCAAGTTACTTACTTTCCTTATTCTTCTGTATTAATATATGTAAGGTACTCAGTAGAGTGCCTTGCAGGTAGCAAGCTCTCTGTAGGTGTTAACTATATTATTGTATATGTAAAAAGTATACGATTAACAAAGATTGGATAAAGCCACTTTTAGCCATTTTAAAAATGATTGCAGATTTCAGTGAATATTTATTCATCTCTAGATTAAGCAGTGATTTATTTAGCACCACCTATGTGCCACGCACTATACATCTAACTTAACTTCTTTAATAGTATTCTATTGTATAGATTGCACTGCATTTTATTTAATCAACTCCCTAGCAGTAGATATTAGAAATTTTTTCAATTTTAAAAAATATTATAAATAAGACCATAGTCCTAGTAGCTAATTATGTACACACTTACATGATGCTTTTCTGGAAATATCTGGGTCAAAGGATATGCAGATTTCAAAGGCTTTTGTTATTTACTGACAAATTACCATTCAGGGAGATTGTGCCATTTATGGCCACACCATAATAATTGAGAATTGAAGGCAAGAGTCTTGAGCAAATGTAGTTGACTGAGCCATAGGTAGTTTCAGAAGGATAACTTGGGCTTTTCAAAACCAAGATGTGGCATTAGAGAGGTAGAAAGAGCCAATGAAAAGCAGACAACAAATCAAAACACTTTCGAAAAGTATCGTTACTGAATTAATCATTTTGGTAAACTTGCAGCAACTAGAATACCAGGTTATTAAATATGAGGGCCCAAGATGTTTTTTTTAACCCTCCTTAGTACTGCCTGTTAGGGTCTTTTTTTTGATAAGCATTCATCTACATACTTGAAAATGCCACAAATGAAAAATCTTGTTATTTCTTTCACTTAGAGGTCATGGCATTATTTGCGTCAAGGGGCCAAAACATCTTGTTGTTTTGGGTTGTTGATAGATATTCCCACTATGCCCAAGAGAGTGGCGTTTAAAAAAACATAAAGAGGTAAAGCAAAGTTCTTTTCTTGGAAACCAGGCTTATTTTCTAAATCTCCCTACTGTCTACAAGAGTGATCCTATCTGCCTCTCCCTTTGTGGTCCTTCTCAATTGATTAAACCAAACCATAGTTTTGTTTTCGCCCCATGGATATATGCAAATATTTTAAACAGCTGTCTTGAAAATCAACCCTACTTGATCCTTCTTCTCTTATGTTGCATATGAAAAGACAATGCAGTTAATTCACTGTTTACTCTAAGTTGTAGTTACAACTCCACCTTTAAATTTGGTATTGAAAATAACAATATTTAGCATCTATTCGATAGATAAGATTTTAAAAGATATTGTATAAGGCTTTTCTTGCTTGGATTTTTAAAAATTGCAACTAAATTACAAATTCGGTATAAAAATAAATTATCCAAATGTTTTAAAAGTCATTTTGAAAAGAAAATTAAGTTTTATATTTTATTCATTGTATCCATCTCATCAGTATTAGGTATACAAAAAAGGAGTTGAGGCTTATTGAATGCCAATAAAACAAAACCCACAGTTACATAAGTGAACAGAGGAGTAACTAAATTCCTTTCAGTAGAATAATGTAATTATTAAGTTATGAAGTTGTGTATTTAATCTTCTGGATTCTAATTCCAATACCACTATTTCCTTGGACAAGCTATATAACCTCTCTAAACCTTAATGCCATCATCAGTAAAATGGGCACAGTAGCAGTACTCATCTCATAGTTCTTTGGTTTGTTGTTGGTGGTGGTGGTGTGATGAAGATGAATTGAGATAATGCATGGAAACATTTAGCACTGTTTGATAGGAAATAGGTATTCAGTAAGTGCTAGCTATAGCTATTTCAGTGAAAATCAAGGAAAACATTTAAAAACAGTTTTCCATTAGTATCACGTTTCCTTTCTCCACAGTTGCTGGTACGGAATCCAGAGAGGTGAACAGATTTCCCCTTCCTAGTAATACAGCCACAGCAACAGCAACAGCAGCTGTGACTGAGGAGAAAAGAGAACTAACATCTCTCCAAGAGGGGACCCTCTGATTCAACAGACATTATTCATTTTCTGAAGGCTGTGAAGGATATTGATAGACTAAAAACCTTGGCTCATCCTCTGGGGGTAGACAATGTGAAAGATACCCAATAATAATTGTTCTCGTTAATCTTGAGATAGGCAAGTCTCTTTGAGCCTTCCAGTGGTCTTCTGAGAATAGGACCACAAACTATATTCTTTTTCAACCTGGCTCTTTGTGTGTATTTCTGGTCACTAAGAGGGAGAAGGGTGAATCGGGCATTGTGTTTGGATTAGCTGGACAAATAGAAAAGCGTAACCCATGACAGATAAAATCACAACAAACTGCAAAATATTTCTCAACTCATGGTTCTATAGTAGTGTTAGTTTGAGCATTCAGTATAACTGTCTGCTAAAGCATAGTGAGTTCAGAAGACATCTCGATGGTCTCAGGTGAAGGACAACTTGTCACTTGAAGTTGGTGGCATACCAGATGGATGGAGCATGGAAATGGAAATTTCCCATCATGTTTATGACAAGGCACCTGGTCCTTGGCTCAGTTAAATGGAACAAGACAGAGTGCAAAGTTCACCTTGCATACCTACAGACCTTTGGAGAATTTTGGTTACTATCTCAGAATTTGCTGTAATATGACACATTTTATACTTTTTTCCTTCTCTTTCAGAAAGTTCAGTCTTTTAATAGTCATGAGTTTCAACTTCTCATGTAAGAATGAAATGTTAGCACAGGATATACAAACATCTTCAAAGATTACTTTTCTTTTTTTAATTTTATTTAATTTCTATTTTTATACAGCAGGTACTTATTAGTTATCCATTTTATACATATTAGTGTATATAGGTCAATCCCAATCTCCCAATTCATCACACCACCACCACCCCCACCCACCGCTTTCCCCCCTTGGTGTCCATACGTTTATTTTCTACATCTGTGTCTCAATTACAGCCCTGCAAACTGGTTCATCTGTACCATTTTTCTAGGTTTCACATAAATGCATTAATATATGATATTTGTTTTTCTCTTTCTGACTTACTTCACTCTGTATGACAGTCTCTAGATTCATCCACATCTCTACAAATGACCCAATTTCGTTCCTTTTTATGACTGAGTAATATTCCATTGTATATATATACCACATCTTCTTTATTCATTCATCTGTCGATGGGCATTTAGGTTGCTTCCATGTCCTGGCTATTGTAAATAGTGCTGCAATAAACACTGGGGTGCATGTGTGTTTTTGAATTATGGTTTTCTCTGGGTATATGCCCAATAGTGGGATTGCTGGGTCATATGGTAATTCTATTTTTAGTTTTTTAAGGAACCTTCATACTGTTCTCCATAGTGGCTGTATCAATTTACATTCCCACCAACAGTGCAAGAGGGTTCTCTTTTCTCCACACCCTCTCCAGCATTTGTTGTTTGTAGATTTTCTGATGATGCCCATTCTAACTGGTGTGAGGTGATACCTCATTGTAGTTTTGATTTGCATTTCTCTAATAATTAGTGATGTTGAGCATATTTTCATGTGCTTTTGGCCATGTGTATGTCTTCTTTGGAGAAATGTCCATTTAGGGCTTCTGCCCATTTTTGGATGGGGTTGTTTGTTTTTTTAATATGGAGCTGCATGAGCTGTTTATATATTTTGCAGATTAATCCTTTGTCCGTTGATTCATTTGCAAATATTTTCTCCCATTTTGAGGGTTGTCTTTTCCTTTTGTTTATGGTTTCTTTTGCTGTGCAAAAGCTTTTAAGTTTCATTAAGTCCCATTTATTTATTTATGTTTTTATTGCCATTACTCTAGGAGGTGGATCAAAAAATATCTTGCTGTGATTTATGTCAGAGAGTGTTCTTCCTATGTTTTCCTCTAAGAGTTTTATAGTGTCCGGTCTTACATTTAGGTCTCGAATCCATTTTGAGCTTCTATTTGTGTATGATGTTAGGGAGTGTTCTAATTTCATTCTTTTACATGTAGCTGTCCAGTTTTCCCAGCACCACTTATTGAAGAGACTGTCTTTTCTCCATTGTATATAATTGCCTCCTTTGTCATAGATTATTTGACCATAGGTGTGTGGGTTTATCTCTGGGCTTTCTATCCTGTTGCATAGACCTATATTTCTGTTTTTGTGCCAGTACCATATTGTCTTGATTACTGTAGCTTTGTAGTATAGTCTGAGGTCAGGGAGTCTGACTCCTGCAGCTCCGTTATTTCCCCTTAAGACTGCTTTGGCTATTTGGGGTCTTTTGTGTATCCATACAGATTTTAAGATTTTTTGTTCTAGTTCTGTAAAACTGACATTGGTAATTTGATAGGGATTGCATTGAATCTGTAGATTGCTTTGGGTAGTATAGTCATTTTCACAATATTGATTGTTCCAGTCCAAGAACATGGTATATGTCTGTTGTAACTTCTCCTTTTTCATTTCTAATTTTATTGATTTGAATCCTCTCCCTCTTTTTCTTGATGAGTCTGGCTAAAGGTTTATCAATTTTGTTTATCTTCTCAAAGAACCAGCTTTTAGTTTTATTGATCTTTGCTATTGTTTTCTTTGTTTCAGTTTCATTTATTTCTGCTCTAATGTTTATGATTTCTTTCCTTATGCTACCTTTCGGTTTGTTCTTCTTTCTCTAGTTCCTTTAGGTGTAAGGTTAGATTGTTTATTTGGGATTTTTCTTGTTTCTTGAGGTAGGCTTGTATTGCTATAAACTTCCCTCTTAGAACTGCTTTTGCTGGATTCCATAGGTTTTGGATTATCGTGTTTTCATTGTCATTTGTCTGTAGGTAATTTTTGAATTCCTCTTTGATTTCTTCAGTGATCTCTTAGTTATTTAGTAACGTATTGTTTAGCCTCCATGTGTTTGTGTTTTTTACATTTTTTTCCCTATAATTGATTCCTAATCTCATTGCGTTGGGGTCAGAAAAGATGCTTGATATGATTTCAATTTTCTTAAATTAACTGAGGCTTGATTTGTGACCGAAGATATGATCTATCCTGGAGAATGTTCCGGGCACACTTGAGAAGAAAGTGTAATCTGCTGTTTTTGAATGGAGTGTCCTATAATTATCAATTAAATCTATCTGGTCTATTGTGTTATTTAAATCTTGTGTTTCCTTATTCAATTTCTGTTTGGATTATCTGTCCATTGGTGTAAGTGAGGTGTTAACTGATACTGTCCCCCAGTATTATTGTGTTACTCTCGATTTCCTCTCTTATAGCTGTTAGCAGTTGCCTTATGTATTAATGTGCTCCTTTGTTGGGTACATATATATTTATAAGTGTTATATCTTCTTCTTGGATTTATCCCTTGATCATTGTGTAGTTTCCCTCCTTGTCTCTTTTAACATTCTTTATTTTAAAGTCTATTTTATCTGAAATGAGTATTGCTACTCCAAATTTCTTTTGATTTCCAGTTGCATGGAATATTTTTTTCCATTCCCCTCACTTTGAGTCTATATGTGTCCCTAGGTCTGAAGTGGGTCTCTTGTAGGCAGCATATATATGGGTCTTGTTTTTGTGTATATTCAGCAAGCCTGTGTCTTTTGGTTGGAACATTTAATCCATTCATATTTAAGGTAATTATCGATATGTATATTCCTGTGACCATTTTCTTAATTGTTTTGGGTTTGTTTTTGTAGATCCTTTTCTTCTCTTGTGTTTCCCACTTAGTGAGGTTCCTTTAGCATTTGTTGTAGATATGGTCTGGTGGTGCTGAATTCTCTTAGCTTTTACTTGTCTGTAAAGCTTTTGATTTCTCCATCAAATCTGAATGAGATCCTTGCCAGGTAGAGTAATCTTCGTTGTAGGTTTTTCCCTTTCATCAATTTATATGTCATTCCACTCCCTTCTGGCTTGTAGAGTCTCTGCTGAGAAATCAGCTGTTAACCTTATGGGAGTTCCCTTGTATGTTATTTGTCAATTTTCCCTTGCTGCTTTCAATATGTTTTCTTTGCCTTTAATTTTTGCCAACTTGATTACTATTTGTCTAGGCATGTTTCTCTTTGTGTTTATCCTGTATGGGTCTCTCTTCATTTCCTGGACTTGGGTCTTTCCCACATTAGGGAAGTGTTTGACTAATCTCTTCAAATATTTTCCCAAGTCCCTTCTCTCTCTCTTCTCCATCTGGGACCCCTATAATGGGAATGTTGTTGTGTTTAGTGTTGTCCAGAGGTCTCTTAGGCTGTCTTCATTTCTTTGTATTCTTTTTTCTTTTCTGTAGCAGTGAATTCCACCAATCTGTCTTCCAGGTCACTTATCCATTCTTCTGCCTCAGTTATTCTGCTTCTGATTCCTTCTAGTGTATTTTTCATTTCAGTTATTTTATTGTTCATCTGTGATTTTTTTGTTCTTTAATTCTTCTAGTTCTTTGTTAAACGTTTCTTGCATCCTCTCGATCTTTGTCTCCATTCTTTTTCCGAGGTCCTGTATCATCTTCACTACCATGATTCTGAATCCTTTTCTAGAAGGTTGCCTATCTCCATTTCATTTGGTTGTTTTTTGGGGGTTTTATATTGTTCCTTCATCTGTTACATAGCCCTCTGCTATTTCATCTTTCCTACTTTTCTGTGAATGTCGTTTTTATTCCACAGGCTGCAGGATTGTAATTCTTCGTTCTTCTGCTGTCTGCCCTCTGGTGGATTAGGCTATCTAAGAGGCTTGTGCAAGTTTCCTGATGGGAGGGACTGGTAGTGGGTAGAGCTGGATTTTGCTCAGGTCGACAGAGCTCAGTAAAACTTCAGTCTGCTTGTCTGCTGATGGGTGGGGCTGGTTTCCCTTCCAGTTGGTTGTTTGGCCTGAGGTGACCCAAAACTGGAGCCTACCCAGGCTCTTTGGGGGGGCTAATGGTGGACTCTGGGAGGACTCACACCAAGGAATACTTCCCAAAGCTTCTGCTGCCAGTGTCCTTGTCCTCACAGTGAGACACAGCCACCTCCTGCCTCTTCAGGAGACCCTCCAACACTAGCAGGTAGGTCTGGTTCAGTCTGCCCGGGGGTCACTATTCCTTCACCTGGATTCCAATGCACACACTACTTTGTGCGTGCCCTCCAAGAGTGGAGTCTCTGTTTCCCCCAGTCCTGCCAAAGTCCTGCAATCAAATCCCGCTAGCCTTCAAAGTCTGACTCTCTAGGAATTCCTCCTCCCATTGCTGGACCCCCAGGTTGGGAAGCCTGACTTGGGGCTCAGAACGTTCACTCCAGTGGGTGGACTTCTGTGGTATAAGTGTTCTCCAGTTTGTGAGTCACCCACCCAGCAGTTATGAGATTTGAGTTTATTGGCATTGCGCCCCTCCTACTATCTCATTGTGACTTCTCCTTTGTCTTTGGATGTGGATTATCTTTTTTGGTGTGTTCCAATGTCTTCCTCTTGATGACTGTTCAGTAGTCAGTTGTGATTCTGGTGCTCTCGCAAGAGGGAGTGAGAGCATGTCCTTCTAGTCCACCATGTTGAACCAATCTCCCCAAAGATTACTTTTTTAGTTTTTTGTTTCTTTAGCTGGTTAGCTGGTTTATGAGTTTTGATACTTTGCATTTTTGTTTTTTGCTGTTTTTGTTTCTGTTTTGTTTCTCTTGGCCAAAATACCTGATCAGAGTTAAGTCTGTGTACTTTTCAACATTAAAAATTTTTATTCTCTTGGCTGAAATCATTGTAAACATTTTACTACTGCTCTAATAATACTCTTAAGAAAAGAGAGATACCTGTGTGTTTGTTTTTTAAAAAATGAGTTTTCAGTATAAAATTGGTATAATAGTGAGTCATGTCCAAATCTTCATTATGAAAATTGCTTGATTAAGAGATGTTATTCAGCAATTTATTATGAAGAAATCTGGCTTGGAGATTTATAAGATGTCTTACAGACTAATGGAGTTTTCATTTTGGAATGGAGTATTTCTTTTTTAAAAGTGGGGTAGTGGGCAATATTTTTAGGCCATCCTGGGGAAGCAATACCTGAGAAAGTAATTAGAATCAGTAGTTGGGCAAGGATTGGAATCAGTGCTCAGGAATGATCTACATAATTCTGATATCAAGGGAGCTTCTCTTAGAGCCTTTCTCATCTTTTGGTGATTAATCAGATATTTAAAGTGAATACATTTACTTGATCTCATCTAGAGAGAATGTTTGAAAGTGCAATATATGAAGAAATCATTGTAGAGCTGCAAAGTTTTCTAACTTGGCTCCTCCCTAACAGATATCTTTGCCTCTGGTAAATTCTCTTGGTTCCATTATTTTCCTAGATAACAATGCCCCTAAAACAGTTTTTATAAACCCTGAAAGTTGAGTTTAAATCCTCCTTGTAGGATCTATTATGACTGTTTTTTTTTTTTTCTTGTAAGGATAAATTTGTTTAGCAAAATATTTGAATTTCATGTGCTTGAGTGTGACTCTACTTGCTGTGTGTGTTACTTGTGTGTGTGTGTGTGTGAGAGAGAGACCTAGAGAATGGGGGGTAGTGGTGGATTTTTTCAGCTTTCCCAGCTATCAGCTCCCCTTCCTCCACTAACCAAGTGAGAAAATTAGTGCACAGGCTAGCAAGATAACTCAGACTCACTGTAATACAGGTTTTCAAATTCTTATGTAGGGCAATATGAATAGTCATATAGCTTTCTTAGATCTTGTAAGATAACTTAGTATATGCCAGAGACCTACTTCCCATTAACCGTCCTAATGAATTATTTTAATTGCTAAGTAAGTTATCTTACTATGAGCATAATCTCTCTAATTCATATATGGCATAGTTAGGCTCAGGGACAATTGGTCTGAAAGATTAATAGAATAATTACTAGGAAAGTTTTTCTTTGGGGTTAGTACATGTCAGACACTATTCTAAATGTTTTGTGACTTTTTACTTATTCCAATCTTTACTTCTGAGGAAGGTACTGCTATTAATACCCTTATTTTGCAGATGGGGAAATTGAGGCATTAAGAGATTTTATATACTTGCTTAAGGTTACACAGCTATTAAGTGACAGACCTGGAATTCAGACCCACACAGTCTGACTCTAGAGCCAACACTCTTAACCAGTTGCTTTCCCGAAAAAAGGGGAAAGCTGATTTTTATGTAGAAAGAAATGCTGGATTTTTATTTAGAAAAGTAAATTAAAGACTTTAGCCTCAGGCTGTGGTTTAACCACTGAAACTCATGAATCAGAAATCTTTGGTGTAGGCTTATCTTGGAGCCATTCATTTTCTTGTTCATGGACTTTTATGACTGCTCCTCAGCTTTCTGGCATATGATGGAAGACAGAGCTCCAGTTAAGATGCCCATCATGTGCAACATGTCAGCACCCTGAAGAGTTGTGATGGGTGAGGAGTAATTGAGACTAATACTGATGCTTTATGAAAATTACTGCCAGATGCTAGCAGAGTTCTGGGAGGTCTGTTATGTTACATGCACATTGCTGTTGTAGTTTCTGAAGTAGTTTATAGATTTCTTGATTTTTCTGTGATATTTACATGACTATGGATGTCTAAATTTAGTGGTTCATTTACTTTTGATTGCAAATAACTAATGAGACTGACTGAGGATTTTTCTTCTTTATTTAGTCAGCTACTTGAAAGTGTAATTTAAGGGGAGAAAAAAGACCTTATCATTTTGACTATCTGTGCCAAAGATGATGCTTTGACATAATCATTGCCAGTGCTGCAATCTGTTTCCTAAAGCTTTAATCCATCAAAGGATGTAAAGGCCACCCGTTGAAGTGGTTGGAACATGGGACCATCTAGTTGTTTAAATTCTGTCCTTACTACTTACCTTTAATGCAATTCCAAGTAGGTTACTTACCTCCCCTGAACCTTCTTTTTCTCCATGGCAAAATGGAAATCATTTCATGGACATAGTTCAGAGGATTCACAAAGCCTAATCATCTCTGATCAGAGGGTCACACTGAGAATGATCCCAAGTCTAGGCACCTTCTGTCTGACCTCAACAGACTATTCTTCCTTCTTATTCTTTACATATTTCATGTTACTGAGGACTACAACATACAGTAGTATCTAGTGCCCAGTTTTTATTCCTGGATTGGACTGTGGCTCTGACTGCTCTTACACTAGTAACCCAAACTTGTAAACCAAAGAAGGGACTGCAAAGACAGTGTGATATAGTGCACTGCTTTCCAGATTTGCCTGCTAATAACAGTCACATAGGTCATGTAGATTTCCAAGTTCTTCCCTTAGAGATTCTTATTTAGTAGGCCTGAAGTGGGACACAGTAGTATATGTGTTTTAACTAGAGATCCAGACAAGGCAAGCATGGAAAACATAAGAATAAGTTTTAGAGTTGATAGATCTGAGTTTAAATCCCTATGCCACTTATGAGCTATGATATCATTTAACTTTCCAAGACCTAGCTTATAGGTGCCTAGTACGGATGTCAGGTATGTTTCTCAAAGCTTTGCTGATGGAGTCCAGAATAAGTAAACATTAAATGCCCAGCCCCTTGCTTCACTGTTCTGCCACCTTTTAACATTTTCCAGTGGTGTGCTGTTAATATTTAACAACCAGCTCTCCAGAAAAGCAAGCCCTATGTTTGCCTATTTCTGTGGTGTAAATACACCCACAATGGCTGATCTCAAGCTACCACAATTCCATCATTTAGTGCAGAGTGGAGAAGAGATGTGCACATTCAGCTTCTGTGAGCTGGAAAGAGCTGTTCCAGCACAAACCTTACATTCAACAGTTTTTTTTCTCTCCTGCATTTCCCTCTCCTCTTCTTGTCCCGCTTTCCTCTCTTGCTCTCTGAAAGTGGAATTAATTGTTACATCATTACTTCATATATTTTACTTTAAAGGACACAACATGAAATCTGCCCTCTTAACAAATTTTTCTTTTATGAAACATTTATTGTATATCTCCTGTAATAGGTACCAGAAATGCATAGAAGATTATTACAATTCAATCTCTATGCTTTATATCTGTCCAGATGAACAAGATGGAAGGAAAATCATGCCACTTGGGAAAAAATGATTATACTGCAAATGAGTGGTTTACACTTTCAACTGAACTCCCAAGCACTTCCTATCCTTCTCTCCACCTCACTTTCCTGCATATTCTCCCTGTCTCTTTTTGTCCTTTACTTTGCTCTACTGATTGTCCCCCTTCCTTCTCTGTGCATTGTCAACTTCTTCCTCTTTGTTGCGTTAGTCAAGTCTCTTCCACCTTAAAAAATGACAAAAACAATATCAAATAATGAAAAAACTGACATGACTCCTGGTCCTTTATACTTAAAATTCTTGAAAGAGTAGTAAACTCTCTGTGTCTTTATTTCTTCCCCTTACATTCTTTGGTCCTCACTTTTGCCATTAGACTTCTGCCCTACACTTTAGTGAAACAGTTTTTGGTAAAGCTATGTTGACAAATGCAATGGGCACATCAAAGCCCTTATCTTGCTGGACTTCTCTGTAGCCACCAACATTGCCAATCTATCCCTCCTTGACAGTCTTCTCTCACTCACTTCTGTGCACATTATTGGCCTGGTTCTTTGCAGCCTTATGATCATATATCTAGACTCTGACTTACTAGATTTTTACCCACAATATCAGTGGCTTTGAAACTTTAGCATGCATTAGAATCACCTGGAGTATTTGTTAAAACACGGATTACTGGACCCCGATTCTTGTCTTCTTTAGGTCATGGGTAGAGAATGAAAATTTGTATTTCTAACAAATTTCCAGGTGATGCTGATCCTGCTGGTCTAGGACCCACACTTCAAGAATCATTGCTTTAACTCCACCTTGGGCTTCTCTTTTACTTCCTGCCCCTAAATGTTAATTTGGCCTGTGATTTACACCTGGACCTATTCTTCTTCTCACTAATGACATTGTGTCTAGGTGAACTTATCTCTTGTCATGGTTTTAATGCTTATATTGTCTGACCGCAAAGATGCTTTTCTCTTGTATATCTCACGACTATCTTCAAATTAAGATATCCAAGTGTGTGCTAGACATCTATTAAATGTCCCTTAAGAACATGACTTGCTCATGGTTAATCAGCTGAAATTTGCATCTAAGTTTGTTTGAACAAGATGCCCCTACTTTTAACCACTTACTTTTATTGGCCTCTCATCCCTTTTATGATTGTACTAGTTCAGACCTCCTTCATCTTTCAGAAGATGATGCCTTCTGTGTCATGGTCCCCAAGACCATCACCAAGTTTGATGTTTCTCTAGGAGGATTTGCAGGCCTCAGCAAGTAGTTGTATTCATGGCCATGGTTTATTACAGTGAAAGGATATCAAGCTAAATCAATAAAGGCAAGAGGCACATTGGGTAGAGCCTGGAGGAAACCAAGCACAAGATTCCAAGGATCCTCTCCCAGTGGAGTCACATAGAACATGTGTATGTCCTCCAGCAGTGATTTGTGACAACATGGGTGAAATGTTATCTACTAGGAAAGCTCATTGGAGAACCGTGTCCAGGGTTTTATTGGAGATTGACTACATACACACTCTCTGCCTGACACATCCCAAGATTCTAGTCACCCAGAAGGAAATCAGGTGTTCAGCATGAACTTTTATTGTTTGCACAAACAGTTTAGACACAGTTACGTATTCTTATCAGGGAATGCTGGGAACCCTCCTGAAATCGATGTTCCCAGATGCCAGCTGAGGGCCAACCTTGTGTAGAACTTTGTAAGGATTGCAGTCTCCAGCTGTTAATTCTTTTCTCTGTACCTTCTAATGAGTCTTTCTATATAGTATCTTTTACTCTTTCATTGCCATCTCCACCCAACAGAAGAGTGAGACATTTAAAATGCAAATCTGATCTTATCCTTCCTTGGCTTAGTATTCTTTGTATCTTTTCTAGTTCTCAATAAGTGAGATAAAAGGGACTGACTAGGAGAAGTCTTTGAGATCATCATTGTTATTGCAATTAATGTGTTCTGGTTTTGTAATGTGAGATATTCACTCACTTATTTTAACTTTAGGACTTGTAAGAGTTTCCCATTGAATGCCATTGTGGGGAATCCCCTTTTCCACTACTGCTCATTTTCTGGACAGAATTGCTGTCTTCTGGCTATGAGCTGTCTTAACAATTTAAGTTTTCCGCTCGTGGCACTCTCTCTCCTAGATTATTGTTACTTGTGTGCATATCTCATCTCTATATTATAAGCGCTTCGAGAAAATGATTCATGTCTCACTCTCTTTGTTCCTCAAATTAATCCCCAATAGCTAAATATTTATCACTTAGCTTTCAATAAGTATGTTGAATAAGTGAATAAATGACTAAAAGTGAAAATAATGGTTTGTGTTTTATCCTGAAAAAGTTACTTGTCTATTTTTAAAAGTAGCCATTTTTTAATATTATTCAGGTTAAAAATCTTTAACAATTAAAAGAAACATAGAAGGATATTTAAGTAGAAATTAATTACAATTCCCTATTTTTAAAATACCTAGTCATGTACTTTGATTTAGTGAAACTAGATTTAAGTGCATTATTTGTTTTCATTCTCTGAATCAATTTTTAAGTAATTAGAGGTTTTTATTTTCATTTTCTCCCTCTGAAACTACATTTCTATGAAAATTTTTGCTTAATTAGGGCTGTGCTAAATTATATATGCCAGTCTTAATTTTTAAGTGAAAGTGTTGGATTTCTGCATAGCCAAAGAAACTACAATTTATCTTGGCATCAGAAAGTTAGATTAATTAGTACTCTCAAGTGATACTTTGATTTTTCTTGTCAGTTAGGCAAATATATATACTCTCAGTGTCCTGTTAAAGACGATGATGAGAATATATAATTTGTTCTTGATAAATAATTTTTTGTATTTATCAGGTTTTTCACTAGTAATCTGTATGTACGTTCTTAATAGTAAAATCAAAAGCTCTTAGGTTTGCATAGAAGAAGTTAACCAAAGAGAATTTGACTCACAGATATTGCTAGGTTATATGTGTGTGTGTATTTATGTGTGGGTAATTTCTCCATATAAATATAAAATAAATATATAGATTGTTAAGCAAATGTATATACTTATGAAGATATTATCAAGCTTTCATGGGCTGCTGTCACTTGAAATGCTGAGGATGGAATGTTAAACTCTCATATCTATTGTGTGATGAAAGTCTTTTGAGAACATGCCATTGTCATGTGTCTGTGGCAATCAAAAGCATGTTGTCTCTGGCTACAATATGGAGATGTATGGTAACAGTACCATGCTGCATTCTAATGGCACTTTATCTAGTCTACTGTGACAAATAATTCTACTCAGCTTGTCAGTAGTGACAGCTGAGACTTTTTGCTTAGATGCGTTGACAGTGCTTGTATTAAACAGCTAGAGCCATATACTCCATTAAGTTTCTATAAAATGAACTGTCTGCTTCTTGCTGTTTTGCTGATAGTGCCAACAGTTGTAAGCTAATCCTCTCCAGTTGTGGATTGCTTGACAGAGTGCTTTCACTCATCGGCAGGTAGTAGATCTCATAGTTTTAGTAGAGTGGCTACAAGTGGCAAGACATCATTTGTTTCCTAACAGTTTTTTTTTAAGCAGTTATTTACTCTAAGTTAGGCTGCAAATATGTACCTAAATAGGATAAAAAACTGACTTTCTAGATGGTGAAGTGATTGATGGTGTTTTTCACAACACATTATTCATAGGCTCTTGATGCAAAAGACATAAACATGAGAAGGATATGTCTCTAATTATGTCTACATTGAAGAACATGTGCATTAATGAAAGCTTCACATTCCTTAATATGTTTAAGTAAATTTAAAAGAAAATAGATAAGTAGTCTTCAGTTTCTTAAGCAAAATCATGTCATTGGAGATACCGATACCTGATTGTTTTCAATATATGGGGAAGATATAACTTTGGATTGTTTTCTCCTTTAAATGAATGGTAATTTCTTTAAGCTATTTCTTATTGCATTTTATTAAACTCTTGTGTTTCTTTAGTTTCTCCTCCACAGAAAGGTATAAGTGTGATAATCCTTCTGTAGGTGCTACAAAGACCACTTTTGTCAACATATATCTTTGAACTTGATTTGAAAAGCCAATGAAAGCCTTGGTGCTCTATTTGTAAGGCAGCTTTTACATTCTACCTGTCATCCCTGGGCATTATCATGATGGAGTAAGTCTTTGAATAGGACAAATAAGGACAGATGTATTTAGAAGGTTGAACATTAATTTTGATAGAAGTTTAGGCACTGAATTCTTAACTAATTGAATTCTTAAAAGAAGCTGCATGTAGGAATGACATATTCATATTATTTGTAGTATTCCCTTTTTTCATGAAAGTTAATCTAATCCCTTATAATATATAACGTTATATAACAACCTCTTATAATGCATCATTGGATATATTATGCCTTACAGCACTTCAGTGAAATACGAAAATTTTGGTATGGTTTCTGAACACATTTTTTTTTTTTTTGCAGATATTAGTGAGTATATAGTTTTGGAAATTAAATTTTGCTCCTGTCCTCGAAGCTTTTAGATCTCTAGCTTAGGATGAAGTACATTTTCAGTTATATATGAAGAATCCTTAATGCATTGTTATCTTTGTCCTAGAATATATAAACCCTTTGCATTAATGTTCTAAAGATGAGGAAGAATTTTATTCAACTGGATTGGGGACATTTTGTGGTCTAATAGACTGTTCTCCAGTATGGAATTCATTAACTCTTCAAACTACATAGCTAACAATTAGAGATTTAAAAGCAGTAATCTTACAAATGACTTAGTGCTCTATAATAGTGCATTTACCTCAGACAGGTGACTATTTCCTGCTGTAGGACATTCTTCAGGCAAGGTTTCCCTAAAGCAAGGAAAATTACTTTATTTTTGTAGGAGCAAAAAGGGTTTTGATGAATCAGAAAGTAGACCCAGAAGAGGCTTGCCCACAGGTCCAGCTGTACATTAGTTGGGAAGGAGCTACTAGGTGACTTTGACAAATAAAATGTGTACCCTTCCTTTTAAGAGAGACTGGGAACGGGGTCTGACTTGTCCTTCTATCAGTTATTAGAAAGACATCTTCTAGTGATGGTTTAGACAGCATCCCACAAATCTTTCTGCCCCCAGCTTTTCTGCCTGTGGTTCACTTTGAAATGTTAGTTGTGCCAGATATGGAAAGAGATGATTTTTCTCCCTCCACTACTTCTGTTAATAAAAATAGATTGAAAGAGTCAGGGAAAGCAGGAAACAGTCACAAAGAAGTAGATCACAACTGAAAGGATTCAAGAAATGTCTTTTGGGGAATTAAGGAAGATTTTAAATCTTCTTATGAGCCCAAGAAAAAATTGCAGGCGAATCATGTTTGCTTTTCTTAGAGACCTATATCACTGATTTTATTAGCAAAGCTTTAGTATAACTGACTTTTGTGTATGATGTTTCTCTCCCTCCCCTCTACACCTATTGCCTCTTGTCCTCCATCTCAATCTCTATCTTCATCTCTCTCCTACTGTTAACAACATTTGGGATCTGTGCTAGGATCTTAAATGTACATTTTAAACTGAGAGAAATACCTAATATGTATGAGACACTTAAAATTTGCTAAATAACTGTGAAAACAGATCCATAATTTTTATTTTATTAAGTCAAATTATAGCTCTGAACCTTATCAAAAGGATCTAGAACAATGAAACTAAAATTTTGCACAATACTTTGAAAGTGTTCTGTGGAAATTTAACCCCAGAGCACAGAAGTAAATCTCAACCATTTATGTGGTACTTAAATCAATTGTGTAATAACATTCTATAAATTACATATGAATACAAAAGAACTAGTTCCCACACAAAGAGGACCTAATTTGACCTCCTGTACCCAGATGTGAATCTCAGGGTATTTATGGAGTGCCCGTAGGGTATATAACACAGTACTTGATGTTGTAAGTGTATGTTTTATCAAAGGTATAATAAATCAGGTGGGAAATATAAAATGATCATTAATTTTAACACTGCAAGGAATTTACCCAAGTACTTCAGATTACACTTAAGAAAGCAACAGAACATATAAATATAGGGTGCTTTAAAGTGAAGTTGGAAGTAGGGCAAAGACTTTTATAACATTGTACCTTATTGTTATTTAATTGGAAATAGCAAGGTGCATTTTTTGAAGAGGTCCTGAATGATGGCTGACTGATAATACATCGTCTCAGAGTATTTCTCTGGTGTTCTGGGACCATTCATTGAGAGTCATTCTGAATTTAAGCTGGAAATTGCAATTTGTGGTACCAAAAGATATGTATATACTTCCAATGAAATAGAAAACTATGTCCTCTCTGTGTTAGTATCCAGAGGACACACTGGTTGGGGGTTAAATCTGATGACAAAATTACGTGAGTTTCTTATCCACCATATACCTACAGTTCTGGGGACTGCCAAAAAAGTGATACTGGTAAGCCTCCCAGTAACAAAGCCTCTGCAGTGTGTGCCAGCTGCTCCTAGGATGGAAAAGTGGATCCCAGCAACAGTTAGACATTCTCCATAATAGAAGAATAGCTGATTTCTATTTTTGGTTCTTTGTATTTTTGATTACTTGTATAGAAACTTAACATTTCAATATACACACATTTAGATCTTTGTATGTTTAATTTATATACACCGATGATGTAGTTTTAGTACTCATTCAATATTAATACTCAGTGTGAAAAATAGTAAGCATGCATGTCAAGGTTAAGTAAGTGATTAAACTGATAAAATTTGAAATTTTTAATTTAATTTAGTCATTCAGCTTTTTGGGGGTACCAGGTACTCTGCAAACACCCAGTAATACAAAAATGAATAAGATAGTTTCTGCCTTAAATCAGTAAATCTAGTGGAAAAGGCTTTTAGTCAATTATTATTTTAGCTTATTGAGAGAGTGAATTTGATTGACAAAATGCAGTCCACATTTTCTTATCTAACTCAGAATATTTTTGCATACTTACAGAAATAATTTACTTAGCATTTTAAAAATATGTCTTGGGGCCAAGCTCTGTGCTATTTGTGTACCTTAAGAAGAACACTAAAGAAAAAATAAATCATAAATTTAATCATTGGATTCTCATTACGGTTCTCTTTTTAATTATAGTTTTATGTGGGGATAGAAAAACTTGGACATTTGTAGATAACCTGTATAATTTAATGTAAGACAGTGTATGATAGTAAAAATGCTTCTTTACTGGAAAGGATCTTTACGTAGCACAGCATCTATTTGACCTGTCAATCCAATTTTGGGTAATAATAAAAACAAACTGTATGTAAGTAATGGAATTGATCAGCATCCAAAAGAGATCATCCTGACATTATTAATTAGACCTACATCTACAGAGTAGTTCTTTCTTCTATTATAGATACTAGTATCTATCACAGATAACCCTTCCTTGAAGGGTTAAATGAAACAGGCATTTTTAGTTCTACATAAAAAACTACTAGTTTAGCAGGTGCAAGAATCAGGGCTGATTTGCCAAGGATAATTTATAAACTGGGTGGGGAGTTGACCTATCTTCTTTTTGATACAATTTAAAAAATCAATTAGTATAACTCTGCTTATATACTTTTTAGTCTGTATCTAGTTTATACAGTCTCTAAAAGGGGAATATATGATCCATGAACTTGTCCTCTAAAAAGGATCATAACTAGCTGTACTCCATCTTCACTGAGGTTAAGAGAAGAGAAAAATATTACATGTAGAAGAAAGAAACTGGTTTAGACACAAAGAAGAAATTCTTAATAACATTGAATCCAGAACTGGCTATCTAAGGTTTTAACTGTTTCTTTCTGGATGACTTTTAAGAATGTACTAGATAGTAACTCAACATGGATAGGTATATAAAAAATGATTTCCTGAGGTCAGTACTGCTCTGTAATTCTGTGCTTTCAGTATCCATTTAAAAATTTGTTCCATAAATTGCTTGTCCACTTTTAGTAAATTGCTACATTTCTTAGCTAGAAGGTTGAATAAAGATTCTCATAAATTCAGTGATGCTGTACTTGTGGCAAAAATGTATGAGGTAAGTATCAAATTATTAAATTCTCTCAACTCTCCATGATCTCCATCCACTGGGGCTTTAAAATTTTTTTATTCATTCTGCTTAATTAGGTATCCCAGTCATAAATAAGGTTTTTGTTTACTGTAACACAGCAGTACCTAGAAGGAAGTTCTTTGCGTTAAAGCAGTTATTTCCTGCCCTAAGGACTACATGAATCTACACAGCTCAGGACTCAACCTTGGGTTGATCTACTGTAAAGAATCAAGAAACACATGAAAGGTTCTGTAGTGTTATAGGCTAAAGAAGAGTGATGTCTTCCTTTTTCTGAGGCAAAACTTTTGAACTATTCTTTATAGCTTCTACTTTATTTGGTGATCACAACAAAATAAGCTCAAAAGCACCTTGAATGTCTTCAATATAATTTGTCAAAAAATTTCTTATCTGGTCCCGTCTACATTAAGACTTAATTCTTATAAGGATTAGTTTAGTTATAAGAACAACTGTTAAAAGAAAAGTACACATTGGCTTAAGTAAATGTAACAGCTTTGAGTACTAACAACATTTTTAAAAGCTAACAACTGTTAGTAAAACCAATGTCAAAGAAAAGGATATTTAAGAAACTAAAATAGGTACATTAACCATCCAGTGCATATGACAGAAAGCTTACAAATAAGTAATGGTGGCGGAGTCTAATTCTTAAAAAAAAATTAATGCAGAGATGGTTAAAAACAAAAACAAATGTTACCTTTTTTAACACTCCCGCCAAGAGTGAAGCAGAAGCAATCCCTCATAGATATTGAAGTTAGATTTATGCTGGTATTTACTAATGGGACTCAGATGGGTAGATGATATTGCTTCTACTGTCTTGTTACAGATGTTTGGTGATATTATTTAAATTCAAATGTGTATTTTCTCTTTAAACGGTCTGAGCTGGATTTTCATTTATACATTACATTTGAAATTAGCTTGAACACACTTTCCAATCCCAACATCCTGGGTGTCCTTGACTTTTCACTGTTGCCTTTCTATCTTTTTATATTTACAGTTGAAAAGTTGATGCCAAATTTTGTAAAACATGTTCTCTTCCATGCTGAGATCCTCTATGCCAACAATCTCCCTGGAGCGTGTGCTTTTGTAATAAGCCCTGAAAATGGGAACTGATAATGGAAATACTGGCAGCCCCTTATACAACAGGGGTGCTAGCCTGTGTTACTGTAATTAGGAATCTGATTAGAAATAAGCGATGCTTTTGGTCTTCAATTTCAAGCTATGAAATGAAGGGATTTGAGTTGTCTCGTTTTTGGCAGTCGGCAAATTTCAGTCATACTGCAGCTTTCTGAGTCTGGCCATGCAGAGCCTGTTCTTTGAATGTGTTTTCTAAGCAAATGGTAACTGTGCTTTCTTATTCTGTTTGTAACACTTTTAAAAAATAATTATTACCCTGATTGTCTTCTTAATGTTTTCAGATGTTATTCTCTTATTTATTCCCACCATTTCCAGAGTTGAGTGTCTTCCCATCTATGCTATAAAACATAAACTAGCAAAATAATAACAACAATGTTTACTAAATACTTAGTGTGTACTGGATACTAGACTTGGTGAATTATGTATATTTCTAAGTTAATTCTCTTATGAGTTCTATGAAGTAGATATTATTATTATCCCCATTTTATAAATGAGAGAAACACAATCATATAGCGAAAAAGTGATAGAGCCTGTATTCTCCATCACCGTGCTGTATCACTGCACTGTATTACAAAGTATTCCATCCACAGAAAATCATTTAAATTAAGTCAACATTAATCCCCTTGGTCATTCATCCAAATTCATCCGCTTTCATTTGACACATATTAATTGAGGCCCTCTATGTGCCAGACATTGTGTAAGCCTCTGGGAATGAAAACATTGAGTCCAGTCCCTGCCCGTGCAATCCTTACAGACAAACTAAATACAATATTAACAGTGCCTAAAACTACGGATACCAAAATGTGGGCAAGTCACCCCAGGTGCTATAGCCAATATGCAGGGGTGCTGCAAAATATTTAAAACACACAGCACCGTCCATTGGATGTTGCATGAACTACTTTGGATTTGTGTGTATTTTTTTCAAATGGCTATTAAATTAATATGACATGAATACTTCTTCAGGTTTTTAGACCTAACCACTTAATAAATAAAACTCATCAGTATTTCTTTTGGCCTAGAAGAGTATGAAAAAATTATTAAGAACATTATGAACAGAACAAATTTAGGAATCTTTGGCCTAAGGAAGGGAGTTTCATATTTTCATCAGAGCAATTTAAAGAATGAACCAAACAAAGCTGAGCTAGGGAACTCTTTTTTTAAATAATTTTTAAAATAGATCTATTTACTTTTATTTATGTTTGGCTGAGTTGGGTCTTCGTTGCTGCTCGCGGGCTTTCTCTAGTTGCAGTGAGCAGGGGCTACTCTTCGTTGTGCTGTGGGGGCTTCTCTCTGGGGTGGCTTCTCTTGTTGCAGAGCATGGGCTCTAGGCGCACAGGCTTCGGTAGTTGTGGCACACGGGCTCAGTAGTTGTGGTTCACGGGCTCTACAGCGCAGGCTCAGTAGTTGTGGTGCACGGGATTAGTTGCTCAGTGGCATGTGGGATTTTCCTGGACCAAGGATCGAACCCGTGTCCCCTGCATTGGCAGGCGGATTCTTAACCACTGCGCCACCAAGGAAGTCCCTGAACTAGGGAACTCTTATAGGAACTCAGGATTCACGACAACAAAATGAGACTGTGAAATTGATTATGAAAGTAATACCCAGTTGGGGATGCAGAAATACTTCCATATTTTTCTCACAAGGTTATTTAAATAAATCTCATTTAAAGGAATTTGAGTGGCTTCAGAATAATGGTTAATTTGAATTCAAATTATAAAAGATTTTTAGGAAATAGATAAAATTGCTTTTGTTTTAGTGAGCTAATTATATGTTTTGGCTTATGTCTAAATAATAAAAACATAACAGGATATCAATCTTATTAATTTGGAGATGGCGGTTTTTGATGCTTTATGCTATTGCCTTTAAACTTAGGCAAACTGAATGCACTGAATAGGAAGAGCATATTATGCTGTCACCTTAAGAATGCATGACTATAACATGTCAGTGGATAGGCAGACATCTCATAGAAAAATAACTAAATCTGAGGCAGAGATGTATTTGACAGTCCAATGTCTACACACTTTTAGTTTCCTCTAGTTCAGAATTGCCACAAGCTTTGCTAGTAATTTGAGTCCTGGAGCATGTAGAAATTGCTAGCAGTGTTCCCCTAGCTACTTTTTCATGAAAAGATGATTATGTGATGCTAAGAGGATTTGTTGACAAGAGGGAGAATTTTTATTGAATAAGTCTGCTTTCAAGGGAAAAAAAAAAAAGAAGAAGAGTCAATGGAAAATAGCAGTTGAATCATTTTCTGGAAGATTAGAGAGATTACCATTGGGACTTGCTCCCATTATCTCAGAGCTAAGACTTAACTACGTTTTTCATATCACCAAGTGAGAGGGTGAAGGATGAGAGAACATGAATGATCCATCAGGGAGAACATATGTAGGAAAAAACAATATTCATGGAATACATGATTACATGTAAGGTCTCTATATGTGTGTATAAACGGTAGGGTGGCATTATAGAAAAGGTCATTTTTGATTAAGAGAAGGTCTGGCCTCAACTCTTATTTATGCCATTTATTTATAAATATGATCTTAAGCTTGTTACTTAACCTTGTTAAGCCTCAGTTTCCACAGCTGTAAAAGAACATTGTAGGAAGGAGTAAATGAGACAATATGGGTAAAAGACTTAGGGCAGAGGGAAGTTTGTATATAATGAGTTTGATCTCTCACATTTAACTGCTAGTAAAAAAGTCACTAATAAGATATACAAAACAGAAGTTGACTTTTTTCCTGTTATAAAAATTTCTGGAAAGTTACTGTCCTCATCTGGTAAGGTGGCTTCATAATTTCATTAGCATTCAGCTTTCTGCTTCATTATCCATGGCATGAGACTCTCAAGATCTGATCCTGATTCAAGATGGTACTGAAGCTCTGGCCGTCATAGTCAGATTGGAAGCAGAAAGCAGGAAGAAACGGAAAAAGGAAAAAAGAAAAAGGGATGTGATAGCTATCTATGCCCCTTTAGATGAAGTTTCCTGAAGATACTTTCCAACTACTCATTACAGTTCTTTAGCTGTAATTTAGTGACATGGCCCAACTAGTCTGGAAAATGTTGCCTCTTAGCTGGATACACACATTTCTGGAATTACACAAGGTCCTCTTCAAAAGTTCTCTTAGACTGAAGAGGAGGATGGGCAACTCATGTTTTCTCACATAAGCTCTAAATATTACTCATTTAACATAAGCCTTTATTTCTTCACTACTAAACTGAGTATAATAATATCTGCTTTCTTGGATTGATCAGAGGATCACATGAAATTGTATGTGCCAAAGTTACAGTCATCATTTGTTGTATAAATATAAAAACATTAATGTTTCAATTCTAAGGTATTATTTAGCATCTATTTAATGTTTAAATTGCTCTCATTTCCAGATTTCTAGTGAACTTCTTGAATATTTTTGATGCTTCTGTTATCAGAAACTAACAATATTTTAATTTTTAACATTCTTATATCAATTTTATGATTGTTTCTGGGATCTTAATGAATTTATATAACAAGTGATTCAAACTTTCCTTCTACAATGTAAATAAGAACCAAATTACTTTATATAAAACTTTACAAAATGCAATTCATCCAAATTTGCTTGGAAAATAGGATGATCCATTTAGTAGTAAATTTAGATTAGCATTGTGTTTAACACATAATAAAAGTTAGAATAAAGTTTGCTAACATTTTACTTAGCACAGTTTAAAATTTCAGGAAACAGCTATCTATTTCAAGATATTTTGAAATATTTGTTAAAGATTTTACAACTGATGATACATTTATGCATATACATATCTCATTTCCTCATAATAATAATACTAATTATATAAGTTTATAAGTTTTTTTAAAAGTTGGGGGAGAAATAGTAACTGCTCAAGGAGCCACAGATCATTTTAGAATTATTATATAAATTATATTCTTCTAAGTTCAGTGTACATTTCATTCTATGACAATGATCTCCATTTTGAACATCAGGTATATCATCATTGGCATCATGTGGAGATTGGACTGCATTGATTCTATGTCATAAACCTACCATGTCAATTTCAGAATAATTAATAGCTTCCTGGATTGCAATCTCTAAAAAGCAGAATTATATTGTCATATGTAACTTTGAGAGTGCCTATATATAGTTACTTAAACATTTTTGAGTACTGTATTTGCTTTTTCCAGCTACCAGCCTTTAAGTAGAATTATTTAAAATTAAGTAGTTTATTTGAAATACTGTTACATCTTTGTGTTCACATTGCTATTGTTTACCTAGGGACACTATATTCTGCATCCTCTTCAGAAAGCCCTTCTCTGTTGATAACATTTTCATATAGATTCTGAGGTAGTGAATATTTATAGATAGAATGATCTAGATAATATCCTCAGAATTCTATTTTTATAAGTTTTTTGATTTAGTGGCTGTAAGTTGAAAATTCAAATCATTCCTTTTTAATGTCCATAGTATTTATACAATAACCAAAACCAAAAACCCATAAAATATTGAAAAATTGGTGTTATTTTTTCATTTTGAAGGCATTTTGCTTTTATAATACAAAACTAATCTGAAAAAATTTCAAGTGGTAAGAAAAATTTAGTAAAATTTGAAAAAAAAATTTAAACTTTGGAAACCAGTTTTTATCCTAAATAAATAATCAGAAATGTACACAAGGATGCTTATATATTGTTCACTGAAATGTATTTATACTTGTAAAGCATGTTATGTTGGAAAATGGCACAGAACTATACATACAGCTAATTGTAATTGTGGTTTACAGAAATACACACACACACACACACACAACCACACACACTTTATTTGAAATAGACTGGAAGACTATCCCCCACAGAGTTAGTATCTTTATCAGTGGAATGAAGGTTAGGTCATTTTATCATTTGTGCTTTTACATACTTTTCAAAGTTTCAATAATTAAAATGTACTTAACTATAACATGACAGAATAAAAAATGTTTAATGTGGTTAATTAAAAAATATTAACTGAGTACTACTAGATGTCCCTAAACATATATACAACTATAGAATATATTTTTGTAGTCTGAATAAATGGGGATCATATAATACTTTGGATATTTCTATAATTTTCTATCCAGTTCCCTTTGATGGGTATTTTACTTATGAGACTCCTTTCTTAAGAAAAGATTCAGTAATGGGATTTTGAGTCAAAGGCTAATATCAAGTTTATGTTTGAACATACTACAGAGTCTTCCACATAATTCTACCAACTGTGTATGATTATTCCATACATTTAATAATTCTGAATTTTATAGAGGGTTTCATCTTTATCTGCCTGATGTGGGAGCAATAAATCCTATTTTCGTTCCACTCTTTGGATACGGTAATGAGATTATACTATAATTAATTGACAAGAATTTTTATAATTAGTTGTGTCTTTGCCTAATTTTCTATTAGTATGTTGGGTTTTAAGCTATTGATTTACAAGAATTCTTTGTGCATTAGATGCTTCTGTCAAGATTTTTCCTCTACTTTTTTTCCACTTTTAATTTTTTTTTTTTTTAAACATCTTTATTGGGGTATAATTGCTTTACAATGGTGTGTTAGTTTCTGCTTTATAACAAAGTGAATCAGCTATACATATACATATGTTCCCATATGTCTTCCCTCTTGCGTCTCCCTCCCTCCCACTCTCCCCATCCCACCCCTCCAGGCTGTCACAAAGCACCGAGCTAATATCCCTGTGCCTTGCGGCTGCTTCCCCCCAGCTATCTACCTTACTACGTTTGTTAGTGTGTATATGTCCATGACTCTCTCTCGCCCTGTCAAAACTCACCCTTCCCCCTCCCCATATCCTCAAGTCCGTTCTCCAGTAGGTCTGCGTCTTTATTCCTGTCTTACCCCTAGGTTCTTCATGACATTTTTTCCCCTTAAATTCCATATATATGTGTTTAGCATACGGTATTTGTCTTTTTCTTTCTGACTTACTTCACTCTATATGACAGACTCTAGGTCTATCCATCTCATTACAAATAGCTCAATTTCATTTCTTTTTAAGGCTGAGTAATATTCCATTGTGTATATGTGCCACATCTTCTTTATCCATTCATCCGATGATGGGCGCTTAGGTTGTTTCCATCTCCGGGCTATTTGTTGAGCATTCTTTCATGTGTTTGTTGGCATTCTGTATATCTTCTTTGGAGAAATGTCTATTTAGGTCTTCTGCCCATTTTTGGATGGAGTTTTTTGGTTTTTTGTTATTGAGCTGCATGAGCTGCTTGTAAATTTTGGAGATTAATCCTTTGTCAGTTGCTTCATTTGCAAATGTTTTCTCCCATTCTGAGGGTTGTCTTTTGGTCTTGATTATGGTTCACTTTTAATTTTTAAAAAATGTTTATTTTTTTTATTGAAGTATAATGTTTTACAATATTGTGTTAGTTTCAGGTGTACTGCACAGTGATTCAGTTGTGTATACATACGTGTATATATATTCAGTATTATTAATATTGTTAGATTCTCTTCCCTTATAGGTTATTATAAAATATTGAGTATAGTTCCCTGTACTATACAGTAGGTCCTTGTTGGTTATCTATTTTACATATAGTACTGTGTTTATGTTAATCCCAGCCTCCTGATTTATCCCTCCCTACCCCCTTTCCCCTTTGGTAACCATAAGTTTGTTTTCTATGTCTGTGAGACTCTGCTTTAGAAGTAAGTTCATTTGTATCTCTTTATTTAGATTCCACATATAAGTGATATCATATTATATTTATCTTTCTCTGTCTGGCTTACTTCACTTAGTGTGATAGTCTCCAGGTCCATCCATGTTGCTAGGTTGTTTGTAGAATTTTTGATGGCCATTCTGACCAGTGTGAGGTGATACCTCATTGTAGTTTTGGCTTGCATTTCTCTAATGATTAGTGATGTTGAGTGTTTTTTCATGTGCCTCTTGGCCATTTGTATGTATTCTTTGGAGAAATATCTATTTAGGTCTTCTGCCTATTTTTTGATTAGGTTGTTTGTTTTTTAGCTGTTGAGTTGTATGAGCTGTTTGTATATTTTGGATATTAAGCCCTTGTCTGTCACATCGTTTGCAAATATTTTCTGCCATTCCGTACGTTGTCTTTTCGGTTTTTTTTTTTTTTATGGTTCCCTTAGCTGTGCAAAAGCTTTTAAGTTTACTTAGGTCAGATTTGTTTATTTTTATTTCCATTACTCTAGGAGAGGGATCCAAAAAGCTATTGCTGTAATTTATGTCAACCACTTTTCATTTTAAAACCTTATTTATAGTAACCTTTCTCTATACATCATTACCATTTTTTGAAATAGTTAATTATATCGTGGTTAAATATATCATGGTAGTTAATATTTTCATGGTTGTGGAACAGGTTTAGAGGGACCTTTATCACCAAAGAGTACACAAAATATTTACTAACTTATTCTAGTATTTAAAGTTTTAATGATTGTAATGAATTTTTTGATCTTTCTGGAATGTATTTTGCTGAAATGAGTACAGAAAGAAAGGAAAAGTGATACTTTTTTATTTTCCAGTGGACATTCAGATTTCTTAATACTAATTTTTGAATAATGGTCATATCCTAGGTGATCTGAAGCACAAATTTTATCATGTATAATTTCCCTATCTACTTGATGATTAAGATAAATCCAGATTGTTAAAATGTGAACAGTTAACAAAGGTGATTCATTCATTCCCAGAACTATTGATGTCCATCTTCTTTTACTCTCACTCTTTTATTCATGCAATGTCAATTTATTAAAAGCCTGCTCAGTACTACATGCTCATGGTTCGTGGTTCGTCTCTGACCTCAGAGATCTCAAACTTGAGGCTGTGTTTACTTATGTGCAAAATAACTAGTATGAATATATCAGATAGATATGTGTATTGTGATAGAATATCGCAATAAAAACTTCATTCCTCAAGTATTTGAACATATAGGTCATAGAGTACTAGAATTGAAAATGATCTGAAAGATTATCTATGTCCAGTCCCTTATTATATATTTAGGAAAACTGTGACCCAAAGAAATTAAATGGCTAATCAAGATCATATTTTGAGTTACTTGCAGAGGCTGATTTAAAATCTGGATTCCCAAATGGTCCTTGCATTTTGCTTTATCAAGATATTCCCACAGTATGAAAAAAAGATTCATGGTGATAGAACTATTGTTTCCTCTTCTAACGTTTTGTAGCACTATTACATTATGTCTGAAAGTTAACCATGTTTTATTGCTCATCATATAGAACTCTTGGTGCCTATTGCCCTCCGTTCTCATTCAATGATATTCTCTTTAGGCCTACTGGTTCTCTTCACTGTTTGATTGATTCTTCTGCCTTCTACGTGCCGTAGTCTTAGAACTTTTTTAGGGATATGTGTAGGGAGAGATGACTCATGTGTTCTTCTCTTTCTATGTGCATTTGTAAGATTTCTGATAGTTGATCTTAAAATATCTGCATGGTGGTGATGAAGAAAAAGACACAAAGACAGGATTACAAAACTATTGTTTTTAAACTGTGTTAAATCCTTCTAAAAATTTTTTTTAAAAAAAACCTCAAAAAGCAAACATCTTTAGTCAATCACTAATAGCTGATGCACTGCACGCCATTATTCTTATCACAGAAATAAATGAACATACAGATGAGGCAATAATATTACTTAGAGACAGTTTTGTTTATATTTAAAAGTTGGTCTTCTTTGCTGTGGAAAGAAAGATTGGAAACCTAGGAGAGTTATTTTCGAGGTCCTAAATGAGTCTGCAATTGATTAATTAGTGGAGTATTACCTTTAGTTACCATGCCCTTAAGATGAGGATGGAACAAATACTAAAAGCAGTTTATCTTTGCAAGACAGCAACAGTGTTTCAGAATAGAGAAAAATAAATAGCTTGATCATTGGCTTAAGCATTTTCTTTGGTTTGTGGGCTTATTCTATTTAATTCTCCTCAGTAATTCTTTAGGGGCATTATCAGAAGCACTCTTTTAATTTGCACACAATATGTGAAGAGTGTAAAAGTGAATTTTATCATCATAATACTTTTGAAGTTATAATTTTATACGGTAGTATATTTATAATATACTTTTAATAAAGGATACATATTAAAACCACTCATCTTTCAGGAAGGCCTATTCTCTCAGGTCCTAAATCTGACATCATATCTTTTTGTATTCAACAGGGCAGCTCTCTTCTGTAGGGACTGTCCCTCATCTCTACTGTGGGCTTGTGTTGATGGGCTTTGTGCTCCCTTCTTACCCATTAAAAAAAAACCTTTTATTTATTTATTATTTATTTGCGTATTATTTTTGGCTGCGTTGGATCTTCATTGCTGCTCGTAAGCTTTCTCTAGTTGCAGGTAGTGGGGGCTACTCTTCGTTGCGGTGCATGGGCTTCTTATTGAGTTGTCTTCTCTCATCATGGAGCATGAGCTCTAGGTGCGCGGGCTTCAGTTGTGACTCGTGGGCTCTAGAGCGCAGGCTCAGTAGTTGTGGTGCACAGGCTTAGTTGCTACGCAGCATGTGGGATCTTCCTGGACCAAGGCTCAAATGCATGTCCACTGCATTGGCAGGCAGATTCTTAACCACTGTGCCACCAGGGAAGCCCTATTTATTTATTTTTTTGTACAACAGGTTCTTTTTAGTTATCTATTTTATACATATTAGTGTATATATGTCAATCCCAATCTCCCAATTCATCCCACCACTACCACTCTCCCTTGCCCCCCTTGGTGTCCATACGTTTGTTCTCTACATCTGTGTCTCTATATCTGCCTTGCAAAGCGGTTCATCTGTGCCATTTTTCTAGATTCCACATATATGTGTTAATATACGATATTTGTTTTTCTCCTTCTAACTTACTTCATTCTGTATGACAGTCTCTGTGTCCATCCACGTCTCTACAAATCACCCAGTATCATTGCTTTTTATGGCTGAGTAATATTCCACTGTATATATGTACCACATCTTCTTTATTCATTCATCTGTCGATGGGCATTTAGATTGCTTCCTTGACCTGGCTATTGTAAATAGTGCTGCAATTAACATTGAGGTGTCTTACCCATTTATATATGCATATGTTACAGAGACTTTGTGAGTCCTGTGCATGCAAAGCCAATCTTCAAATAAGCATGTAGTTCATGTTAAGTGGGCAAGAAAATGTACAATTTTAACCTGGACCACAAAGTGACTGATTAACTCAGGAATTCTGAGGTTGAAAGCATAGTTATTAGCATAATGTTATGCATAAGGAATGTGGTGGATGTGACTCTAAAACTTTCAATATAATATGCCATTTGAGGCAGCTTTTAAATATATTATGGTAGAGTGGTTGTTTTTTCAATTAGCTTTTCCTGTAGTGTAAATGAAAGGTAATGTATTATATATGTAATGATTACTCATTTAAAAACAAAACTACATATTTCTGAAACACAAATGTTATTGTAATTTTACATTTTGTTGGCTAAAATAAAACATTATTTAAAACACCATTAAAGTATGACTTCCATTATTAATCACTTAGCAAGTTGCTCTGATGTCATTACCTAGATACTTAGTAGTTTTTTAAGGTTACAAAGGATTGCTCTTTAACTGGAGTACACAAGAGCTCTTTGGTTCTCTTTTTTTTTTGGAGAAAACCTGAGCCATATATTTTTACCATCACTCATATCATCTTAAAATAAATTTTAGAAAAATTTAAGTGTCTTAAATTTCTAATTCATTTAAAAGCTAATATAATTTCTGCATAAGCTTGTGAAACATTTATGCTTAAAAAATGTATCCTCACTTTTCCTGATATTTTCCATTTTCAAAAGGATAAGAATGGAAGAAAATATTCAAGCATTTGGATTATGATTCACTGTTCCTTTTTCAGCCTGTATCCCTCTTTGATATTCTCAGCCACTGCCATTAACAAGATTTTGACTTATTTCAAAGTTAATGTTAAAGAAACAAGTCAGTTGGAGGAGTGGGGCTTGGACAGAAATTATTAGTGACTACAGTAGCCCTGTGTTTACTAAAGAATTTGTTAAACAGAAACTATTGGAGGTTATAGCTTATCTTTAGGATGTTCTTACATGTTTGATAATCAGATCCCTTGGATTTCAGGTGGGATCTGCCAGCTCATAAAACCAAATGATTCTTCCTAATAGAACTTTTTTGGGTCCAGTTACATAAATTTCAGTTTCCCTGGGTAAAGGATTGATTCATTTTGCTTTCTTTCACTTTCAGAAGGGTTGTGTTTATTTTTGGTTCTGCTTTACACTCACTACTCCAGAAGAGCTCACAATGGCATGGTATTCTTCTGTGTGACTAATAATTTCTAGGAAGTAACTATTCTCACTTCCCATAGATTCATTCCCCACATATTCTTAACATCATTTTTTGGTCAGATTCTTTCTGTTTCTTTTGGTTACATATTCTTTACTATATTAGTAGTATTTATAGACAAAAGAATAAACAAAATGGTTCAGGCAAACTCTTTCTAAAAAGTTACTTAACTCTGTTAAAGTTTAAAATTCCAGTCTTACAATTCCTACCATAACTGTCACTCTAGTCCAGGGGAGTGGTGAGAAGAAAACGGTCAGTAGCAAAAGTAGGAGCAGCTGGATATTGATTCTGTTTTTTTCAAGTTTTCTTTTATTAAAGTATAGTTGATTTACAATGCTGTGCCAATCTCTGCTGTACAGCAAAGTGACTCAGTTTTACACATATACACATTCTTTTTTTATATTCTTTTCCATTATGGTTTATCACAGGATATTGAATACAGTTCCCTGTGCTATACATTAGGACCTTATTGTTTATCCATTCTAAATGTAATAGTTTATATCTACCAACCCAAAACTCCCAGTCCATCCCCCTCCCTCGCTCCCTCCCCCTTCGCAACCACAAGTCTGTTCTCTATGTCTATAAGTCTGTTTCTGTTTTGTAGTTAGTTCATTTGTGCCATATTTTAGATTCCACACATAAGTGATATCATATGGTGTTTGTCATTCTCTTTCTGACTTACTTCACTTAGTATGATAATCTCTAGTTGCATCCATGTTTCTGCAAATGGCATTATTTCGTTCTTTTTATGGCTGAGTAGTATTCCATTGTATACATGTACCATATCTTCTTTATCCATTCATCTGTCAGTGGACATTTAGTTTGCTTCCATGTTTTGGCTATTGTTTATAGTGCTGCTGTGAACATAGGGATGCATGTTTCTTTTTGAATCATAGTTTTGTTCAGGTATATTCCCAGGAGTGGAATTGCTGGCTCATATGGTAATTCTATTTTTAGTGTTCTGAGGAACCTCCATACTGTTCTCCATAGTGGCTGCACCAATTTACATTCCTACCAACAGTGTAGGAGGGTTTCCTTTTCTCCACACCCTCTCCAGAATTTGTTATTTATAGACTTTTTAATGATGGCCATTCTGACCAGTGTGTGGTGGTACCTCATTGTAGTATTGATTTGCATTTCTGTAATAATTAGTGATGTTGAGCATCTTTTCATGTGCCTGTTGGCCATCGGTATCTTTTTTGGAGAAATGTCTGTTAAGGTCTTCTGCCCATTTTTCGATTGGGTTGTTTATTTTTTTGTTGTTGAGTTGTATGAGCTGTTTGTATATTTTGGAGATTAAGCTCTTATCTGTCACACCATTTGCAAATACTTTCTCCCATTCCATAGATTGTCTTTTCATTGTTTTTTTTTTTATGGTTCCCTTTGCTGTGCAAAAACTTGTAAGTTTGATTAGATACCATTTGTTTATTTTTGTTTTTATTTCTATTGCCATGGGAGACATTCTTTCATCCATTCTTTATGGCTAAGATATTTTCTTTGAAGTAGTTACCTTCCTAATTTAATCATCTCCCTCTATTCTGGCAGTAGCAAAATATATCCTTTTCATCAAGTTCCTCAAATGTGGACCAATCTTTGCTTGTGGCTCTGATTGTTGTTTGAGAGCATGGGGGAAAAGAAAGAATACAAGTGAATATATGTGATGTGTGTAACGGGAAATTGAATTACTTGATTTTATTTTCAAAATGGGCTAGAGAAAGATAGATGAAAAAATATAGTAAACAAGACTTAAATATATACTGCAGTAAGAATGTGTGCACTATTAAGTATGTATCATATGGGGTATAAAGATTTCAAATATCTATAGTTTTTCACTATTTTTTCTTTTCAAGTAAAGTCCTTACATAAGCTTAAATTTTGTGTATAATTCATTTCCTTGTCTCAGCAAATATTTCATGACATTCAGGTTACTGGTTATGAGGGAAAACAGGCTGTGACATCTGTCAACACATTGATTTCCAGGGTTGATACAGATGGTCTGAGCTGATCCCTGTTCTCCCTCAAACCCCATTTGCGTCCCTTCCAAAACTACCTGCTCATCCACGTAAATGACCTTCTCAAGGAGGACCAGTCAAAAAAGAGAAAAAAATGACCAGTCATGAAGGGTATTTAAAAGGTATATTTCCTTGCTATAATTTCTTGACCTGTTCATCATTTATTCAAAGATCTGTAAGTCCGTAGAACAAATAGACTTTGGTTGGGATGTTCTGTTTTCTAGAAGCAGTATAGTGAACAGAGAGGATTGAACTTGAGAGTCCGTAAACCTGCCTGAGTAGTTACTTGCTTTATGACTTCAGTAAGTTACTTTTATATATCTTTTCAGTCTTAGATTTTTCAATAGAATATGTTAATATCTCAAAGGGTTGTTCATAAAGACTAAACACCTTCATTAAATTAATATTTTTGGTACCAACGATGGGCCAGCCACTATCATAGACATTGGGGCTACAACACTGAAGAAAACAGGTATGAAGAAATCATAAACAAATAATTACAATATCTGTGCCCTCGTGGTGATTACATTCACGTTTGGAGAGGTAGGCAATAAATAAATACAATTTGTAGAATATATACTATATCTGTTAGTGACAAATGCTATGGGAAAAAATAAAATAAAGGAAGGAAAGACAACAGAGAGTACAGGGAAAGGAAGGATTGCAATTTTAAGGAAGATGGTAAGGGAAAGCTTCATTGAGATAATTTCAAGCAAATACTTAAGGAGGTGGGGGAGAGCCACTAGTTATCAGGGGAAGAACTATCACATTAAATGTGATAATTTATGTAAAAAATCTTAGCATGGTTGCTGGCTCAAAGTGCAGTAGTGTTTAATGAGTATTTGCAAGTATTATTGTTATAAATAAATTGATCTTGGTTTTAAGAAAAGATTTTTGATGTGCAGTTTGGAGTTTCACTCTGATCATAGAAACAGCATGTGACTGTGTTGATAGTGCCAGTATTTGCTTGCTTCTCTTTTTGTTATGTTAAAACATAATCCAAAGAATAAGTCATAGTCTCAAAACCGTATTGTCAGAAAGGCAATTTAATTGTTTCAGATACATTTGTTTTTTCCCAAAATTGAAAAAAATAATCCTTAACATATTGGAATAGAAACCATTCTTTAGAAATTGATGCAGAAACTGATAAAGCTGTTTTTCATTTGTTTGTTTGTCTGTTTGCTCTTTACTAGAAGAATCTTTTAAAACACTTAAAGCTTGTTTTTAGCTTATTATAGAAAGAAGGCTAAAAGTAGATGAGCCTGAAACATTGACTTTTATCCATCTTGAATTTCATGGAGCACCCAGAATGATGGATCTTTCCCTTCAAATATTTATCCATCACTTCCAGACAACTAGTGTATGAGGCAATAAATAACAGACAGCTAGAACAGGAGAAAACAGTTTTTTAATGCCTTGTGCTTAAACTGTCACTCTGACAGGAAGTAATAACTGAATGCTGCATTATTTAAGGCAAGGTAATAGACTACTTCCTTTTACAGGCAAATTACTTTGGGATCAGCTGCCTTTCCCTCAAAAGCCAGAGTTTCCTCAGTGAAAGACTAGAGATGGAAGTTTGATGTGAGGTGATCGGCTACTGAATCCTAACGTTATATACAGCAGAATAGTATTTCCTTTGAGACCGTGGTCATCATTCATCATTAAATGAAGAGTTTTGCCAAGTGCATGCTTTTCCATATGGTAGGCAGTGGGATGCATTATGAAAGCAGAGGGTTGGAGCTAGAATAATCTGTGTTTGACTCTACTACCTACTAGTATGATTCTGGGTAAATTACCCAATGTCCTGGGATTCAGTTTCCCTGCCTGGAAAATGCACGTAGTCATACTAACTTAATTGAGTTACTGAGAGGATTAAGTTAAATGATGTGTGTAATGTCTGGACCTTATATTTGGGTGTCAACAAGCAAATATTTACTACTTACAGATGATTTAAGGATCTCTTAAGTTACATGATAAATATATAGGTGTTTAGCTGTTGAGTTTTAATAATAGGTGTTGCAATTTCTATATGTATTGTAGAAGGCACCCAGGAAATATTAGTGCTCTTTCCTGTTCCCTCTCTCCCTTTGAATTTTTTAAATCATAAATAGTTTATGGTCCCAGAAGACCATGTTCTACTTGAAGGTTATATATTAAGCCTTCACCTACACAAATCTTGTGTGTCAGAATTCTGTCCAGTTTTAAAATAGCATCTGATGAACATAAGAGCAGAGTTGCAGAGTTGTGTATGTTCTACTTTCATATGTACTTATTTGTAACATTATTCATGATTTACTTGCTTTTGGATGGTAGTCATGATGGTTTCCCCATCGTAACTGCAAAACTCCTCTTTTTCAAGGTGCTTATTACTTTGATCTATAAAATAATAAGCCAAATTGGAACAATAAATAGAAAATGAAATTAGTTGTGTTTTCACTTTTTAATTTCTTTACTATGGATAGATATAGTTTTAATAGGTAATTGAATCTTGCTTTTTCTACTTTTTACTCCTTATTAAAATAATTTTACCATTTTTCTTGATATGATGTGAACATATATTTGACAGTATTTATAATAGTGTTTCAAATTGTTAGAGAATCACACAATGTTATTTTCTATATTTGGGATTTTAATCACTTTTCAAGTCTTTAATTATCAGAATTTTATAAAATTAAACTGTATTTTATTTCCTCTGTTAGCACTATTTTGATATTTTAAACAATATTGACAAGAATATGACCTTGTTGCATATTGTTTTATCGTACACATTTCTCAAGAATCATTAATCTTTTGAACATGTAAATATTTGAAAATTTCTATATTAATTCTTTTGTGTATAATGGTCTTCTAAGTCCAGTGCATGTTTTTTTTCACGGCAATCCACTTTGAAGACCAAGTGTAAAATCATTGGCATCATGTGGAGATTAGACTGCAGTGATCCTATATTGCAAACCTAAACAGTTAATTTTGGAATAATTAATAATTACCTGGATTGCAACTTCTAAAATGCAGGATAATATTTGCTTCTTTTCTGTAGCTTTGAAAGTGCCTCGTTAGTAGTTATTCAAACATCTTTAGCACTATCTGCTTACTTATTTTTATAAGTTATTAGCCATTAAGTAGATTTATTTAAATTAAGTAGGTTATTTGAAATTAAGCAGTTTATTTGAAACATTGTTACATTTTAATGTTCACGTTACTGTTTACCAAGGGACATTATACTTTGCCATCTCTTTAGGAAAACTTTTTCATATGAGATCTGAAAGAGTGGATATTCAAAGACACAATTATCTAAATAATATCCTCAGAATTCTATTGCCATAAATTTCTGTGATTTAATAGCCCAAATTTCAGATCATTCCTTTTTACTGTCCATAATATAAATATCAGGACTAAAAAACAACCAGCATAATATTGAAATGCAAATGTTATTTTTTTCATGTTGAAGGCATTTTGTTTTTATGAAAAAAAAATTATCTGAAAGAAATACCCAAATGGTAGGAAAAAAGAAAACAGTAAGAAAATTAGTTTCTCTTAGCCTAAATAATCAGAAAGGTACACAAATATAATGTTCATTGAAGAATATATTTGTAAAGAGTTCCCAAGGTTAGAGAATATTTAAATAATTTACAGCATATCCACATATGAACCTTAACCAATTTTGAAGAATATTTTATGAGATTAGTTTATGACAGAGGAAATGTTCCCAATTTAATGCTTTGTTAAAAATACAAAACTATACACTCACTTTGATCTCAGTTTTGATTTATAGAAATATATGCATGTACATATGTATATACATATACATGTGTTTATTTCAGGACTTAATAAAGTTGAGCATTGTTTGATTTCCTCTGCTAATGCTATTTTTATTTTTTCAGATCATGTTTGCAAATAATATGGCCTTGTTGCAAATTATATACATTTCCAAATATCAGTAATCTTTTGAACATGTAAATGTTTCATCTTGGTGATTCTCTTATGAGTAGTGTGTCAGAAACAATCAAAATGGGTAGTTTTATTTCTTTATTTAAGATAAAGAAATAAGTACCAATGAAGTATATATTAATGTACTAAGTTGTGTTTTCAAATGATATCATAGTAACAGCATGATAATTGAATTTCACACCTTCCAACAGGCTGCCTTTTATTGCCATGAACATGAAATCTAAATAAAAATGTTTTCTCTGGCTTTGCTTATTAAAATATACAATCTAAGCTTATTTCATGATTTCGGTCACAATGGCAAGATTTTAGGACCTTTCTGCATGCCCTTCATTCAGTAGGTAGTTATGGAATGTCCAGTTTATATCACACTCTTTGATAGGCCATGGAGATAATAAAAAGAATAAGAAATGGGTTTTTTTTTGTTAAGAAAGAATTTAGTAAAGAACAATTTTATAATATAGTGCTTCATTATTAATATATTAGAAGTACATATAAGGAGCTATGGGACAAAGGACCCTAACTCTGGGTGGGGTTATCAAGGAAGGCTGAAAAGAGTGGTGCATCTCCATCGAGGATGGAAATAGGAATCAAAGATGAAAGAAGAAGGTAAAGGGCATTTCTGCACAGAAAACAACATGAACCGAAATGTAACCATGGCACTAGGAGAAATTACAGAAGGAAGATCAGTCTTTTAAAAAAGCTGATAATATTATGTTAACAGTATGAGCATATCAATTAAGGAGACTGTGTGAGAATATCAAATTATAGACATAATAAAGGTAACTATAAAAATATGCTTTTGGGCTTCCCTGGTGGCGCAGTGGTTGAGAATCTGCCTGCTAATGCAGGGGACACGGGTTCGAACCCTGGTCTTGGAGGATCCCACATGCCGCGGAGCAACTAGGCCCGTGAGCCACAACTACTGAGCCTGTGCATCTGGAGCCTGTGCTCCGCAACAAGAGAGGCCGCGATAATGAGAGCCCCGTGCACCGCGATGAAGAGTGGCCCCTGCTTGCCACAACTAGAGATAGCCCTCGCACAGAAACGAAGACCCAACACAGCAAAAATAAAATAAATTAATTAATAAACTCCTACCCCCAACATCTTCTTTAAAAAAAAAAAAATATATATATATATGCTTTTGCACATTAACACATATTCAGAAATATTGGTGAAAGAATTTGTTCCACAAGAATGAATTTTCTAATGAATGTTTAGGGAGGGACAAGTTAATTTATTCATTCTTGATAAAAATATATTTCAGTATTTTTTTCTTCATTAAACAAATATGATTTTTCCTCCTTTGTCCATTTTGCTTCTTTTGGAGGTTGGTATAACTACCAAATATCTGTTTTTGCCCTCTGCAGTAATACAGTCATATGTTTTCCTGTAATATTTAGATACATGGCAGTATTTATCCTTTCTTTAATGGCTTCAGATTGCTCTAAGTTTTGCAGTTCTTAGGATTGCTCTTTTTTCCTTTTCTTGTCTCCCTCCTGATAAGGAGCCCTGTACCTATTTCCAATATTTCTTCAATCACCTAACACTTTGACTTAATCAACTGTGGAATTTTTTTTTTTTTTTTTTGCGGTACGCGGGCCTCTCACTGTTGTGGCCTCTCCCGTTGCGGAGCACGGGCTCCAGACGTGCAGGCTCAGCGGCCCTGGCTCACAGGTCCAGCCGCTCCACGGCATGTGGGATCTTCCCGGACCGGGACACGAACCCACGTCCCCTGCATCGGCAGGCGGACTCTCAACCACTGCGCCACCAGGGAAGCCCAACTGTGGAATTTTTGAAAGCTCCTTTGGCTAGTTAAAAATTTTTGTCATTTATTTTCTGATTTGCTTCATTAAGGTTATGGGGCAACATAGTATACACTAATTCTAGACAGTCTTAATTTTTAAACTTTGTTCACATGCATTGTATAATAAATTTATATATTATTGGGTTCTTTCATATTATGGAACTTTCCATAGCATACAGTAAAAAGGGAAATTAAACTAGGATCCAGGGGTATACATGTTTCCCCTAAAAGAATTTTGAAAAATTATATACCTTCTTGTATATTTTAAAATTCATATCTCAACTTTCCATTATAAATTTTACTGGTGCAAAGGATGTAATTTCTTATTACTATTGTCATTAATTGTATCCAGTGGGATCTAAATTCATAATAATTGGACACTTACCATCATCTATATGAAGATAATTGAGCAAGTTTTTTATTAATTAGAAAATTCACATTATTTATTTTTCATCTTAAACTTAAACTGGTGTTTAGAAGTCCTGAAGTACATGTACTTAATTTTCTTCTGTACCTCTTAGACTGTCCTTTTGTAGCCTCTTCGCAAGGTTGGCTTGTTACTTGTAACTAAAAATGTGTCAGTGGGAGGAGAGATTGGTATACAATGATGATTATGATTAATCATAATCATAATCATGATTTAGCCTAGAAATGTCAAATGTCAAATGTCAAAGGCCCTGGAGCACTTCTCAATCATGGGTCCCCATCAGGATTGCCTGAGCAACACCTTGGCTTCCAAACCCCATTTTTAGTCCCTGTGCTTATCCGCCTGTCATGTAGACAAATGTGCCCTGCATGGTACCCAGTCAGAAAAGGGAGAATTGGTTCCTCTTTAGCACTGCTTCAGAGGAGGGGTTCACGGGGTCTCCAATCCTCAAAGGCTATATAGTCCCAGGGAGTCCTGGTAGAATGTGTCTGAGGGGCTCATTACCTGCTGTCTATGGTATCTCTTAATAGGCAAAGCCCCTAAGATTATTTTTATAAAGCCCTGATCAGTACACCCACCCAGAGGAGCCTTGTAGGATGGACTTCTCATCTCCCCTCCCCACTTAACCTTGTCAGTGGGGACCAGCCAGCCAAGCCAAGCCAGTAGTGGTCCCAGGGCTCCATTTAGTACCAAGTTCCCAAGAAAGGCCTGGAAAGAGTCAACCTAGCCAGGGTTTCTGGCCTTCGGCATATCTCTTGCCTATAGTTTTCTTGATGCCAGAGCCAGGCCTCTGGGATTGTATGTGCTGGACTTTGCATATGGCCCCGAGGCATAGGAGGGCCTGGCACTGCGCTGCTAGTGGGAGACTAACGACCTGAGGTAATTCAGTGTATAGAGGAAGACATTCAGCTGTTGAGAGCTTGGGCTCTGAGTTTGAATTCTGAAAAAATCACCTAAGGAGGAGCTATTAAAAAAATGCATGCTGATGCATACCACATCCAGCCCATAATCTAGACTCCCTAAGTCAGGATCAGCTGCAGTGTGTACTACAAGCTCCTTGTGTTTCCTCCTCCTCTTCCCTGGGTTAAGAACCATTTTCAGATTGCTTGAAACAAGCAATCTAGGCTTGTTTCAATAAAAGACATTTATATAAAAGACTCCAGAATAACCCTATCATTTCATTGTCTTGAAAATATAGTTTTCAGAAGGGAAAGTGTTAATTGATGATGCTGTTCACTCATTCAATATTTATGCAGTGATTCTTGTAATGCCAGACACTGTTTTCAGTCCACGGGGTAGAGTGTCTGCTTTCATAGAAATTATATTCTAGTGTCAGTGGGATAGCTGTGTAGATATTGTTAAAGAAGAACAGTACACAAGTAAGCAAATAGTTTATTAAGATAATCATAGAAACTGACATAATTTCAAGAAGGGAAAAGAGAGAATGACCACAATGTTGACTTTGGAATATTAGAAATTTGTTATTTAATGATTTTGTTTCCTTGCTGTAGACTGCTTTTGGAGACACTGTTATGGAGCATGCATAATCAAATAAATAGGCAATTCCAAGTGCCTCGTATCTAAAGGTTGCAATATCATATTGCTATTTAGATACAAGAGATACAACAGTGCTATGTAGATACAATCTAGGCCTCATGTGAGGCCTAATGCTTGTAGACCTTGAACCTAACAGCAGTTAAAGCAAGTGGAATATATAATAAAGAATACATGGAGAGAAGACAGGAACAGGGTTGGAAAGATGCTATATTTCTTTTATTCTGTAACAGACAGCAGAGACTTCCTTTAGTTCTGTTTATGAAAATGTATTAAATTTATTAATATGGTTACCACCATATTAATTCATGATACAGTTCTATTTTGTTCTATTTCAAATTTGTTCTATTTTTAACCAAAGAGATCCACTTAAAATGATCTTAATAAGAGTGACTTCTTAGATAGTGAATAATTTTCTAATATCATTCATTAATTGACTAAAAATTACTGATAAGATATTGGCATGAATGCAAAGATAAATGATACAAGATTTCTGCTTTCAGTGAGTATAAGCTCACTCAATCATACTGATAAAATCTGGCAAAGGATATTCAATCTGTATTCAGACTTCTTTGGTGGATGGAAGAATGTGCTTAAGTGGCTCAAAAGGGGCATAAATAAAATGCAATGAGAGGGCTTCCCTGGTGGCCCATTGGTTGAGAGTCCGCCTGCCGATGCAGGGGACACGGGTTCGTGCCCTGGTCCGGGAAGATCCCACATGCCGCGGAGCGGCTGGGCCCGTGAGCCATGGCCGCTGAGCCTGCGCGTCCGGAGGCTGTGCTCCGCAATGGGAGAAGTCACAACAGTTGAGAGGCCCGCATACCGCAAAAAAAAAAAAAAAAATGCAATGAGAATTTACAGATGAGGAGCTCAGTTCCAGTTGGAAGGGCCATGGAAAGCACCACAACGGGGGAGAGAGTGAGGACATCCTTCGAAGGAAGGTCACGTTACTAGGTAGAAAAAGCAGTGAAGGATATAACGATGTCCAGGTAGAAAATACAGGGTGAATGTAGGTATGCAGTTGGGAAGGTATAAGTCTGTGTAAGAAGAAACGTAAACGAGTCCACAATGACTGCAGCTCAAGAAAAATAGTACGAATGATTTTGGGGAAGGTTAGTTGATACTGTAGGAGACCTCAGGAATATCTCCCGAGTGGATCCTGTATGTAATGATTTTTCTGTCTTATGGGATGCAGCTAGAATTTTTAAAACTATGACTATTATCTGTTGTTTTTAAGCAAGATTGGCTGAGATATTTGTGCTTATTCTCAAATACAAGCTGCACCTCTGCAAAAAGACAGTGGAACAAATGGCACCCGTAAATTCTCTCTTGAAGTACTTCTTGGTTTAAAATTTATGCTTGCTGAAAAATTATGTTCATAGATTACATTTCGAAAAGAGATGACAGGAGACCTGAGATAAGAGTTGTGACTGGATGTCCTGCTGGGACCACTTTCTTTGCCATCAGAAAAGGTGATGAAAGGATGGGAATGCCTTCTTTTGTACCCTGCCACACTCACAGAGGCTGGATTATCAAGCAGGAGCAGCCCTTGGTCATTCCCTGATTGAAAAGGGAGCAGCTCCAGCTCTAGGGCCAAGTTCACACAGATAAAGAACCCCGACGTCAGGCAGCAGGTTAGGAAGGGTGCAGGGGCAATATGGGCTTAACTGAGTGCCACAGCAAGGAAGGAATACATGGAGAGTAGAACCCATTTCAGTCTCTTGTGTTTTGTAATTTTGACTCTGTGGTGATAAGCAACTGAAACAGTGTGGCTAATGCAGTCCCTAAAATATTTGGGGTCATAGCCTAGTGACCTTAATGCTGCACTAGGGAGTTTGGGCTTTGCATTAACAGGCAAAAGGCCTGAAGAATTGGCACTTTTTGTTCCCATTGCTTAAGTTACAAGAATGACTTGCTCAGAGTTGTGTGTGAAGAAAATTTATTTGATGCTTATGTGAAAAATGGGTTCAGAGGAGAAGAAACTTCAGAGTTTATGCCCATGTAATTGGTAATATTTTCCCCTTAGAAAGACAGTTTTCTAATGTACTCTAGAACTTTTGAAGCTAATTTGTTTTTTATAAGATTTTTTTAACATATATATTAGAAGATCTTGGGTCAACTTAAACATATTTTCTGGTAAGGCCATCATGTGTTAAATAAGTGTATTTTCCAATATCAGCCTGACTGAGTTTAGACTTCATATACTATGACTGGAATGTATAATTCATGCTTATATTAAAGGGAATTAGTTTAGGATGGATTCATAATGATATTGCCATCAAATTTTATGGATCAATGGAGATTATTAGACTTTCTGGGATCATGCTGTTCTTATAAAGGCCTTAGGTATAGAATGAATATATTATTGCTTTCTGCTAACCACAAGAGCCTAGATTGTGGATGAAAGACAGTGAAAGCTTTCATGTTATGTTATTCAATTTTGGAAGGAATCTTGGAAATGTTTCCAATTCCTAAATGTGTTTATTTCTTAATGAGAGTGTTAGATTATGGTGTTTCCACAGCTCTGAAAAATCAGTTTCTGTCAGTATTCAGCTAAGACCACACACCGAGTAAAAAAGCAAAGTCATTCCCAAAAAGGTTTATGATCAGAATTACTGGGGAGTTAAAAAAAATTCTTGGGTAGGACTCTTCAAATATTCTGATTCTGTAATTCTTATGTGGCCCTGGGCTCTGTTCTTTTTAACTAAGGTCCTGTTTGAGAACCACTGCAATATTATGTCATGGGGTAGCATACAATAGAAATAGAAATGCAATAGAAAATAGAACATAGGAATTTCTCCTTACATTTTGCTTTCTGGTCTGGCCAGAGGAACACATTAAGTGTTCACATAAGTGATACTTTCAAAGCTAGTGAATGATGAATGAAAATTAATATAAGCAAAAAAAAACCTTAGAAGAGTAAGCCAAGTATTCTTTTTAAATTTATTTTTAGATTGTGGAAAAATATACATGACATAAAATTTGCCATTTTAACTATTTTTGGGTGTGCAGTTTGTGACATTAAGTACATTCACATTGCTGTGCAACCACCACTACCATCCATCTCCAGAAATTTTTCGTTTTCCAAGACTGAAATTTTTAAGCAATACTTTACAATTTCTTTCCCCCCCATCTCCTGGCAACCACCATCCTATTTTCTGTGTCTGTAAATTTACTCTAGGCCCCTCATGTAAGTATAATCATACACTATTTGTCCTTTGGTGTCTGGCTTATTTTACTTAGCATATTGCCTTCAAATTTCATCCACATTGTTATAACATGTTTCAGAACTTCATTACTTTTTAAGGCTGAATAATATTCCATTGTGTCTATATATACCACATTTTACTTATCCAGTGATGGGTCATTTGTGTTGTTTCTAGCTTTTGGCTATTGTGAATAATGCTCCTATGAGATTGGCATACAAATATCTGTTGGAGCCCTGCTTTCAGTTCTTTTGAAGTAGAATTGCTGGACCATATGGTAATTGTGTATTTAATTTTTGGAGGAACTGCCATACTGTTTTCCACATCAGCTATACCATTTTATACTCCTACTAGCAATGCACAAGGTGCACCAAGTATTCTTACCTCTCCAGTAGCTTATCAACCTTTGGCAGAAACTGTCTTGATTCTCTTGTATTTTTTTTCTATTAAAACACCCTGGTATGGTGTTTACTTCACACTAAGCACATCACAAAGGCTAAAAACTAATAAGTAGTTAGTTAGTGTTGGCTTATTTTCTCTCAGATGCAGGATATTTATGTGGTTGTAAACAACAAAGTATAATAATTTAGTCTGGGGCACTGACTGGAGTCAAATATGATTCTGAAACAAATAGAAGTGAATTTAACCCATCACTGTTAAATTAGAACATTTCTGAAGCAACACATTTGTAGCAGCATTTTGGTGTTAATGTTGACTACTTCTCCTGATAACTTGTAAACATTACCTATATATCATTAAATATTGTCTGCATGCATGTTTTGTATGAAATCATCAGTAACCTTGAAAAAATGTTGTAGTTTTCAAACAGTTACAGAAATCTGAAAATATTTTCGATTATTCTGACAAGTTGAAGAGATAGTTATAGCTGCAAAGAAGTCAGCATCATTGTCTTTTTTTCTGTTACTGGCTACAAGGAGTCTCAGAGAGGAGTTTAATATTCAATCTCAGTAACTACTTTTAATTTTAGCAACCTGATTGCCTGCATACCTATTAACATGAGGAACTGAGGAATCTGGAATCACAAATCATTTTTTGGTGGCAAGTAGAGTATATATATATATGTGTGTGTGTGTGTGTGTGTATGTGTGTGTATATATATATAAATACACATATATATCCCTATATAAAAAATGAATGGATCAATGATATAATGAATGAATAGAAATAAACTGAATCATATAGATATTTATTTCTAAAAGCTATACTTCCTCTTGGTTACCAACTTTGGATTAAATTGGAATGTATAGGCTTAAAAGGAGAAGACTTCAGGACCAACCTCACATGTCAGTCTTTAGGGTTTGAATTTCAGAATTTGTGTTCTTATACAATGTATAATCCTGAAAAATGTTACTAGTTTACACTTTTGTGTAAACACATATATTTCTTTAAAAAATTATATTTAAGACTAAAAACGTGTTAGGTGCTTGAGTTAAGCATTAATCTTTCTTAATTCATGAATAAATAAAATGATATACAAAATGCATTGAAGACCAAATATAGTAAAATCAATATAATTTTTGGATTTATTTTACAAAATGAGATTCAAATTGTCACCGTAAGAATTTACTAGACAGAAAAAAAAATTAAATAGGATTTAATTTAATTTAAATCATAAAAAATGATTCTCTTTATTAAAAAATTACTCCTTCCTATTTTTGATTAAATAAATGAATTGAGGGAAATTTAAACATTAGGTTGTAGTATATCTTACTTGTAAATAATGATAATGAAGCACATATCAATCATTGAATCCTGTCATCTTTATGGGTTTTATTTCAACTCACATAATTTATACTGCCTTCACAATGGGCTCATAAGTCTTTAGAGATTTTTTCAGCATCCACTATTTATATAATGATCTCTGACTATTTTGAGTTTTAGGGAGTTTATTCATCCCTGAGGACAATGAAAATAGCTTGAAAAGCTATTGCTTAGAAAGCATTTGGGGCTTTGGGATCTGAAAAGACTTGTGTTGTAATTCTGTCTCTGCCATTTGCTTATGGGCTGTGAGGCAGGGATCAAGTTACTTAACCTTTCTTTAGCTTCGTTTTCCTTAGTTGTAAACTAATGTTACAATATGTAGAGGGTTATGACAAGGATTCAGTGGCTTAATATTTAAGGCCCTGCTCAAGATAGGCATTCAATACATGGTAATTATTATGGCTACTAAAGATAAACACAACAGTAAGCTGCTTGCATGCTAATATTCACTCGTTTTTAATGGTACGTCTAATAGGAATATATCATAGTAAACTATGGAGAATATGAAAAGCACCTTTTTTTATATCTGAAAGTCACATATCATTGAAGGTATGATCATGCTTGCCAAAACTCAGTCAGGATCCAGAGAAAAAAGTGCAGGAGGTTTGTTATATGAAACTAAAGGATTCATTCTAGTGATGGATTTTGATCAAGTTAATAAAGTCCATTAAGTAAATGGGGTACCCCAGTGACATTTATGTATTCAGTAATGAAAAAATTGGCCAAAGGGAAATATATTTTTTGTATAGAAATATAATTATATATGGTAGCATAGTAGTTTTTGCATAATGTTTATGATAGTATGCATACAATATCAAACATCTTTAGCACAAGTTACTAAGGATTCAAAATTGGGTAACCATCAGCATTATTAGGAGAGAAACAAAGTCAGTGAATAAGAGATGTGGAACTGTGAAGGAGGAAAACACACAATTGGAATTTGTGCCTATATGCTGTGACTAGAAATGATTTTTTGAAAATTTATTCAGAAATAGAAGGTTCCAATTTTAAAAATTGAATATACATACACATTCATATTAAAGGGAGAACTTGAAATAAAAATGATAGCAATAAAGATATAAAAATACATTTAAAATTAAGACTTTACTGTAAAACTTTAGGTAAGTGATATTTAGATTTTAATTCTATAATTCTTTATTATAGAATTACTTTAAGCATAGTTGCTTTTCTTTAAGACACTTTAACATTAAATGTGTTTAAGTTATATTATTAATACTTCATGCAGAAAACAAATATTTATTTATAGATAATTTGGGAATAATTAATGAAAATATTATATATCCTGCCTGCTCTATGTCTTTTATTTTAATAAAGTTATTTGACCTTAACTTTTCTTAAATAACATTACATTTGATTAAATTATTTTAGACCAAGTGGATTGAACAAAAATAATGCCATCTGATGATATAGTCTCTGCTTGCATTCTAATATTCACCAGTTTTTAATTGTACATCTAAGTCACTGTTAACATTTGTAGTTTCTTTTCCTACCTATTAATCTAAGGAATTTAAATTTTGTTTAGGAATATATCATAGTTTAAAGATGATCACAATTTTACTTATTAGGACTTTAATAATAAAATAAAAATAATACTGTATATACATATGGCCTTTCAAGTTCACAAAGCCTTTTCATATATAATCTCATTTCCTTCCACAGTCCCCCTGTGATGTGACAAGGGATTACTTTCACAGTTTTATAGGTGATGAAATTGAGACTCTATGAGAATAAATTACTTGCTCAAGGTTGCACTGCTAGTAATTACCAAAATTGCGATTTGGATTCATTATTAAAAATGGATTGTGCATAGCAGAGCTTACAAAATCAGATGCTTGCAGTGGCCCCGGAGTGAACATAAATGGGTGAAGCCAACGGAGTACCAGATACTGGGGAGTAAGTGATGTGGTTACTGGAAAGCACATGCCCTGTCTCGAGGGAGCAACAGCATTTGGGTGTAACTTTGTGTTGTGTTGAGCAACTCTGGGTACAGGGTTGCCAGACATTTGATTTATTAAGAGGAGCTCAAAATCCAAATTTTATGTGAAATGCCTTTGTTGGCAACTAACTCGAAAGTTGAAAAAAAACGGCCAAAGTGAGACAAATCCAAGGGCTGATGTTGCTGTTAATTTACAACTTGTGGTGGGTGTCTCCTTCGTTTTTAAGTGGAATGAGTGTATGTGGGGAACCTGATTATTCTTATGGCTCTAAGTGTAAGGTGGTAGAGATATCACCCTAAATCCCATACTCTAGGATTGATCCAGCGTTTGTAACTAAAGAAGGTAATTTAGTGATGATCTTTGTCACTTGATTTCCTTGATAAACTATTTACTCTTTCATTTGCTCGATCCAAATGTGTTGCATGCCAACCATGTACCTGGCACTGTAACACAAAGACTATTACATAGTATATTCCCTCAAGTCTCAGTTCAAAACATTCTAGTCATCAGTATACTTCTATAAACAGGTGTTGGAAAGAAAGCTACTCAGTGAAGGTAACAGTTGCAAATGTTTACCATGTAAAATCATAGATCATTTTACACAGTGGTTAAAGGGTGCTATGTGGGTGTGTAGATTCACATGTGTGAGTAACTAAAAATTTTACATGTATTTCATGGTTCCTACAACTCTTCCTCATATAGGCCCCTTAAAGTAAAAATGTTACCTTATTTAAAAAAATTGGTTTCTAGTATAGTACTACTTGTTCCTAGGCAGATAAAACACTACTAGGTGGAACATTTGTACTTAAAAACAACCTGGATTTTCAGAATCTATGTATTTTCTAGCCATACTTTTAGTATTTTTTTCATTTTTTAATGCCATGGTATGCTTTCACACATATAATTTATACAAAGATATATTTGCTCTTTGAAAATATTAAACTATGAAATATGTGATAGATTAAAAGTCAAAATTGTGTGTATTTAACTCTTGCATGTTTATAGCTGTAGAGATTACACACACACACACACGTGTGTGTGTGTATAGATTGAGACTGAGAGAGAGAGAGAAGGAGGGAGGAAGGGAAGGAGAAAGAGTTTTACGTCATTTGATGAATTGCACTGAGTCCAATAATGAAAATCTGTGATTGTATTCCTCTGTTGCCCTTCTGTCAGAGAGTTCAGAGCCTAATTTGATATATGGTCCTAGTAACTATGTTAGTATCCTTGTACTTTTCTTTAGTCCTTATTTTCTATACATAGCAAAATATATATATATATGTATATATTTGTGTGTGCATCTTTGTATATAAAGGTATACGTATATAATCTTTAATATGCCTTTCAATTGCATGCATATGCATAGCATACATGCGTATAGTTTCTGATTTATAGCTTCTGAGTGCTCTGATTGTGTTATTTTTAATACCCTGAGAAATCGTGTATATCTTTTGTTTTGGGTACATTGTATTCTTAGTGGAAATAGGCTAGAGGGACAGAGGAAAAGCATAGCAGAGAGAAAGAAATACACCATCCCCAAACACCTTGAGACACAAACACACACACATGCATTCACACACACACACACACACACACACACACAGGTGGTTGAGTGGAGTATAAACTAGTCCAGTTTTTCTCAAGTGACAGAGTAAATTCATGTGAGAGCTGAAGATGAGACCTAGGGCACCTATTTCTTATATATTTTTTGGCATAAATAGGACATTGTTTTAAATTGAATATTAGCAACTTTTTATTCCTCTCAGTCTTATATACAAAAAGTATTTCTTGCATATTTTCTGAGAATTAGAGACACATTATAAAGCACATAGATGTAGGAAATTTATAAATCCTGTACGATTTATAAATCCTGTATGATAAACATTTATAAATCCTGTATGCTGATCGTTTCAATGTAAGCAGCCAGTCAGTAATAGTAGCTATGATACCAAGCACTTTAAAACTTTTTTTTCTTCATCCAGTGCAGTGAACTGGACCTTCTGATGGGGGTGGAATATGGTCCAGGGATTGGTGGGGGGAAAATATAACATTAATGCAAAGGTACCTTCTACTGGTAAGGACCTGTTTTTGTATGTATCCTTGTCTGAAATTGCTGTGAGGGATTTTGAATGGCTACAGTATTGTTTCTTAAACAATATTCTTTAAGGTGTTCCATGAAAAAGGTGATCAAATAAGTGTACAAAACGTATACCTGTTTATCTCTTGGAAATTCATGGCTTGTGTAAGCATAATAAAGACTCTTTAAAGAGCAAAAATCAGCTTTGAAGGTGTGGAATTTCTCTTAAGAAACTTGTTTTCCTTTTCAGTAAGATTATAACCAGAAATGGGTAGTCATGGTTGTAGCAGCCAACTATTGCTGAAGTAAGAATTCAAGTTATAGGACATATGGGGAGAGTCTTGGTTATTTATAGAGGAAATTAACAATGCCAGATTTGGGAAGATATAAGCAGAAATGCCTTAACATGCCAAGCGTAAATGAAGTTATGTTTTCCTTTTCAGATATAGCCATTGACTGATTATTTTATGCTGCCATATGAAAGTAGTTCCATATAAAAATAATTTATTGTGTTTAGCCTAACTTTTAAAAAGGTAATTACTGTAAGGCTTTAAAAAAGAGAAAAAAACCCCATATATTTATTTATTTATTTATGGCTGCATTGGGTTTTCATTGCTGTGCACGGGCTTTCTCTAGCTGCGGCAAGTGGGGGCTACTCTTCGTTGCGGTGCGCAGGCGTCTCATTGCAGTGGCTTCTCTTGTTGTGGAGCACGGGCTCTAGGCGCACGGGCTTCAGTAGTTGTGGCTCGTGGGCTCAGTAGTTGTGGCTCACGGGCTCCAGATCACAGGCTCAGTAGTTGTGGTGCACGGGCTTATTTGCTCCGCAGTATGTGGGATCTTCCTGGACCAGGGATCGAACCTGTGTCCCCTGCATTGGCAGGAACATTCTTAACCACTGTGCCACCAGGGAAGTCCCTACTGTAAGGCTTTTGATGCAGTAATTTCCTGCAGATGACATTTCCTGGATAGGTATGATGTAAAAGTAAGAAAGATCATTTCTTTTTTTTTTTTTTTTTTTTTTTTTAATTTTTTTTTTACTCTCAACCACTGCGCCACCAGGGAAGCCCCAGAAAGATCATTTCTTCATCCAAATAACTTCATTTTTTGACTATAAATGTAATTTATATTGGAACAAGTGCCATTACAACGTGAAATCAAAACTATATATATGTATATATATAATTATGTTGGACTGCTATTAATATATATTAAACATAAAAGCAAAGAAGAACATGAACTTGTTTTCTGAATTTTCCAGTATGAATATATTGCATGTTCCTAAATTTTGTTTCCAATTTAAGTTGAAATTTAGTTTATATTCTTACTATATGTATTTGAAAGATAGATAGAAAAGAGCTCAAAGGACTGAATTCTGAAAGGATGGGGGTCAATAGCAGATTCATTTAAAAAAATTTTTTTTTAACTTCTATTTTATAATAGAGTACAGTTGATTACCAATGTTGTGTTAATTACAGGTGTACAGCAAAGTGATTCAGTTATACCCATACAAGTATCCATTCTTTTTCAACTTCTTTTCCCATTTAAGTTATTACAGAAGATTGAATCGAGTTCCCTGTGCTATACAGTAGGTCCTTGTTGGTTATCTATTTTAAATATGGTAGTGTGTACCTGTCAATCCCAAATTCCCAATCAGACTCATTTTTGTATTCCCAGAGTTCTCCTCCTCAGAGCCATTCTCCTCTCTGCCCTGCACTCTCCTCTGGAATGTCCATCTCAATGGGCTGCATCATCCAAACTCACTAGCCTTCTAACTCTACTGGGTTCAGCCAGCGGGAGGCACATGCAAGAGTTTGGTGTGTGGGAAAAGTGAGAGCTCAGGATATTTATCCCTAACCTCCATGGGGCTATGTTTGACAGGTAGGAGCAAACTCATCTACCTGTGACCACATTGCCTGTCATGTGCCTCTTTTTCAACAGCTTCCCACTCTTACTAGGTTCCAGTAACACTGCCCGCTCTCCTTGGCCCCTTTAAGAATCAGGGGCTTACTTATGGCTAATATTCCATTATGTATATATACCACATCTTCTTTATCCATTCATCTGCCAATGGACATTTAGGATGCATCCACACAATGGAATATTACTCAGCCATAAAAAGAATGAAATAATGTCATTTGCAGCAATATGGATGGACCTAGAGATTATCATACTAAATGAAGTAATCCAAAGAAAAACAAATATCATATGATATCACTTATATGTGGAATCTAAAAAAAAATACAAATGAACTTATATACAAAACAGAAATAGACCTACAGACATAGAAAGCAAACTTATAGTTATTAAAGGAGAAAGGGGGGGAGGAATAGATTAGGAGTTTGGGATTAACATATACACACTACTATATATAAAGTAGATAACCAACAAGGACCTACTGTATAGCACAGGGAACTATACTCAATATTTTGTAAAAACCTATAAGGGAAAGGAATCTGAAAAAGAGCAGATATATATTGATATATATGTATAACTGAATCACTTTGCTGTACACCTGAAACTAACACAACATTGTAAATCAATTATATTGATACTTCAATTAAAAAAATAAAGTTACTTTATATATTAAAAACAAAGCACCCAGGGACTTCCTATTGTCATCTCATCAGTCCTTGTGTGCTTCACTGTGGATTTCCTTAACTTGCCCTCATCTCTCTTTAACGTGTCCTCTGTATACTTCTGGGATTCTGCTTGTAACAGTTTGTATTCAGTTTATATTTTTTGGGACAGGATTTTGAAATGAATGTTAAGAATCTGAATATACAGAATATAATAAACATTTTCATTTTAAAATTGATAGAAGAATGCCTGCCATATGTTGTGGGCCATTAGAAATGTAGTATGTAGCTACTTTTCTAGAATATTTCTAATTTTATATTCAAATAGATATTTATAAGAGAAAAATGTGTTTTTATTATTTTCAAAAAGATTAATAGAAAGTTTATTTAAATGATTGCATTTGTGAATTTAGTTAACCTATTAGTCAGATGCCTGAAATTCCTCAATGTTTTTCACTATCCTTTTTGACTGACAAAAAACAATTTTCACTGAATAAGGTTAACTTATTCAGTGTTAATATATGCATTAAAATTTTCTTTTCTTACAGAATTTTAAAATACTTTATGATTGGTAATTTTTTACATTGGAAAGTTGTTATTTATAGTCATTAGATACAGAAAGTTGTCACCAAATACAAAATGATTTGTTCAAAATCATAATATTTGTTAAAAATTTGTAGATTGGTTCTGAATATTAGTTTGGAAGAATCTTTATTCTTATGTTAACAATATGCTGCATCTCTGAGGATGTGAAAGAATGATCAAAAATGTCATATATAATTTTAAAAGTTAATTATTGGACATTTTTTTATTCTTTCTGCCTTCATCATGAGAAATTCATCTGAAGTGAACAGTCATTTCCCTCTACACAGTTCTATTAAGAAGAAAACACATGGTACTTTTTTTAATAAACAAGAGAAACATAATTTTTTGCCTTATAATTAAGGCTAAGCAAGTATATTTATTTTGGGGGCAAGGGCAATAATATTCTGTGCTAAATAAAAAGCCATTGGCTGAGAGACCTTTTTGAAAATAAAATTAATTTATCTTAAAAGAAATATTATGTTTGAGCCTGCAATTTCTTTTGAGTTAGTAATAGGAGAACGTTATTTAGAATTGTCAGGAAAATCAACGTTATGTACCGGGTAAACACTTATGTACTGGGTAAAATTGGTGTATCAATATTGATGGTTATTTGATGAGGAAAAGTATAGCCTTTACGTGAATAGGGGTCTTAATCTCAATTAAGCATACTTAAATGAAAAGATTAAGCTTCATTAAGATTTTTGGCACCTAAATTGCTCATTTGTTTTTAGTTAAAACATACCTATAATTATTTTCTAGGGAAAGTCTTCATCTTGTCCACAGTTATTTCCTCAGATGGCATCTATTCAGGATGGGTATAGATCCAAAATCTTTAATGTCAACCCCAAAGTCCACTTACTTGATTCTTTTTTATCAATAATGTAGAATATTATATTCCATTATTGGAAAATATTATAACTGAACTCATAATTGGCTATCTTTTGTGAAGTTATTTTTTTATAATTAATATTAAAGGATAAGTATTTAAAGGATTTGCAGTTTATCAATTCTTCTGGATTATTGGTGCTGATTTAAATTTTTCCTTTCTTTAGTGTTTATTATTTGCTTAATAAAGTTTAGTCTATATTAATAAAATCACAAAACACTTTAAATTTTTTCCAGCTTTAATGAGATGTAATTGACATACAGCACTGTATAAGTTTAAGGTGCACAGCATAATAATTTGACTTACATACGTTATGAAATGATTACCACAATAAGTTTAGTGAACATCCATCATCTCCTATAGATGCAGATTTGAAGAAATAGAAAAAAAATGTTTTTCCTTGTGAGAATGCTCAAGATTTACTCTCTTAACAACTTTTATATGTACATTCAGCAGTGTTATTTTATTTATCATGTTGTACATTACATCGCTAGTACTTTTTACCTTATAACTGGAAGTTTGTACCTTTTGACCACCTTCATCCATTTTCCCCACCCCCACCCCAACCTCTGGTAACCACAAATGTGATCTCTTTTTCTATGAGGTTGTTTGTTTGCTTGTTCCTAGTATACAGCATAGTGATTCAATATTTCCTTTGTTTGTTTTAAACCTTTATATAGGTTTATTTTTTATTTATTTATTTTTTAATACAGCAGGTTCTTATTAGTCATCCATTTTATACACATCAGTGTATACATGTAAATCCCAATCACCAAATTCATTACACCACCACCCCCATCCCCCCTCAGCTCTCCCCCCTTGATGTCCATACGTTTGTTCTCTACGTCTGTGTCTCAATTTCTGCCCTGAAAACCGGTTCATCTGTACCATTTTACTAGGTTCCACATATATGCGTTAATATACGATATTTGTTTTTCTCTTTTTGACTTACTTCACTCTGTATGACAAAACTGCTTCGGCCATTCAGAGTCTTTTGTGTCTCTATACAAATTTTAAGATATTTTGTTCTAGTTCCATAAAAAATGCCAGTGGTAGTTTGATCGGAATTGTATTGAATCTGTAAATTGCTTTGGGTACTATACTCATTTTCACAATATTGATTCTTCCAATCCAAGAACATGGTATATCTCTCCATCTGTTGATATCATCTTTAATTTCTTTCATCAGTGTCTTATAGTTTTCTGCATACAGGTCTTTTGTCTCCCTAGGTAGGTTTATTCCTAGGTATTTTATTCTTTTTGTTGCAATGGTAAATGGGAGTGTTTCCTTAATTTCGCTTTCAGATATTTCATCATTAGTGTATAGGAATGCAAGAGATTTCTGTGCATTAATTTTGTATCTTGCAACTTTACCAAATTCGTTGATTAGCTCTAGTAGTTTTCTGGTGGCATCTTTAGGATTCTCTATGTATAGTATCATGTCATCTGCAAACAGTGACAGTTTTACTTCTTCTTTTCCAATTTGTATTCCTTTTATTTCTTTTTCTTCTCTGATTGCCGAGGCTAGGAATTCCAAAACTATGTTGAATAATAGCGGTGAGAGTGGACGTCCTTGTCTTGTTCCTGATCTTAGAGGAAATGCTTTCAGTTTTTCACCATTGACAATGATGTTTGCTGTGGGTTTGTCATATATGGCCTTTATTATGTTGAGGTAGGTTCCCTCTATGCCCACTTTCTGGACAGTTTTTATCATAAACTAGTGCTGAATTTTCTCAAAAGCATTTTCTGCATTTATTGAGATGATCATATGGTTTTTATTCTTCAATTTGTTAATATGGTATGCCACATTGATTGATTTGCATATATTGAAGAAACCTTGCATCCTTGGGATAAATCCCACTTGAGCATGGTGTATGATCCTTTTAATGTGTTGTTGGATTCTGTTTGGTAGTATTTTATTGAGGGTTTTTGCATCTATATTCATCAGTGATATTGGTCTGTAATTTTCTTTTTTTGTAGTGTCTTTGTCTGGTTTTGGTATCAGGGTGATGGTGGCCTCATAGAATCAGTTTGGGAGTGTTCCTTCCTTGCAATTTTTTGGAAAAGTTTGAGAAGGATGGGTGTAAGCTCTTCTCTAAATGTTTGATAGAATTCACCTGTGAAGCCATCTGGTCCTGGAATTTTGTTTGTTGGAAGATATTTAATCACAGTATCAATTTCATTGCTTGTGATTGGTCTGTTCATATTTTCTATTTCTTCCTGGTTCAGTCTTGGAAGGTTACACCTTTCTAAGAATTTGTTCATTTCTTCCAGGTTGTCCATTTCATTGGCATATAGTTGTTTCTCATAATATCTTATAATCCTTTTTATTTCTACAGTGTCAGTTGTGATTTCTCCTTTTTCATTTCTAAGTTTCTTGATTTGAGTCCTCTCCCTCTTTTTCCTGATGAGTCTGGCTAATGGTTTATCAGTTTTGTTTATATTCTCAGAGAACCAGCTTTTAGTTTTATTGATCTTTGCTATTGTTTTCTTTGTTTCTATTTCATTTATTTCTGCTCAATCATTATTATTTGTTTCCTTCTGCTAACGTTGGGTTTTCTTTGTTCTTCTTCCTCTAGTTCCTTTAGGTGTAAGGTTAGATTATTTATTTGAGATTTTTCTTGTTTCTTGAGATAGGCTTGTATAGCTATAAACTTCCCTCTTAGAACTGCTTTTGCTACATCCCATGGATTTTGGTTTGTCGTGCTTTCATTGTCATTTGTCTCTAGGTATTTTTTGATTTCCTCTTTGATTTCTTCAGTGATGTCTTAGTTATTTAGTAATGTAGTGTTTATCCTCCATGTGTTTGTATTTTTTCCCATGTAATTCATTTCTAATCTCATAGAATTTTTGTGAGAAAAGGCGTGTGATATTATTTCAATTTTCTTAAATTTACTGAGGCTTGATTTGTGACCCAAGATGTGATCTATCCTGGAGAATGTTCTGTGCACACTTGAGAAGAAAGTGTAATATGCTGTTTTTGAATGGAGTGTCCTATAAGTATCAATTAGATCTATCTGATCTATTGTGTCATTTAAAGCTTCTGTTTCCTTACCTGGTTTCATTTTGGATTGTCTGTCCATTTGTGTAAGTGGGGTGTTAAAGTTCCCCACTATTATTCTGTTACTGTCGATTTCCTCATTTACAGCTATTAGCAGTTGCTCTATGTATTGAAGTGCTCCTATGTTGGGGGCATATATATTTATAATTGTTGTATCTTCTTCTTGGATTGATCCCTTGATCATTATGCAGTGTCTTTCCTTGTCTCTTGTAACACCCTTTATTTTAAAGTCTATTTTATCTGATATGAGTATTGCTACTCCAGCTTTCTTTTGATTTCCATTTGCATGGAATATCTTTCTATCCCCTCACTTTCAGTCTGTATGTGTCCCTAGGTCTGAAGTGGGTCTCTTGTAGGCAACATTTATACGGGTCTTGTTTTTGTATGCATTCAGCAAGCCTGTGTCTTTTGATTGGAGCATTTAATCCATTCACATTGAAGGTAATTATCAATATAAATGTTGCTGTGACCATTTTCTTAAATGTTTTGGGTTTGTTTTTGTAGGTCCTTTTCTTCTCTTGTGTTTCTTTTAGCATTTGTTATAGAAGTTCCTTTAGCATTTGTTGTAGAGCTGGTTTGGTGGTGCTGAATTCTCTTAGCTTTTGCTTGTCTGTAAAGCTTTTGATTTCTCCATTGAATCTGAATGAGATCCTTTCCGGATAGAGTAATCTTGGTTGTAGGTTCTTCCCTTTCATCACTTTATGTATATCATGCCACTCCCTTCTGGCTTGTAGAGTTTCTGCTGAGAAATCAGCTGTTAACCATATGGAAGTTCCCTTGTGTTATTTGTCATTTTTCCCTTGCTGCTTTCAATAATTTTTCTTTGTTTTAATTTTTGTCAGTTTGTTTACTATGTGTCTTGACGTGTTTCTCCTTGGGTTTATCCTGTATGGGACTTGCTGTGCTTCCGGGACTTGGGTGGCTATTTCCTTTCCCATGGTAGGGAAGTTTTCAACTATAATCTCTTCAAATATTTTCTCGGTCCTTTCTCTCTCTCTTCTCCTTCTGGGACCCCCATAATGTGAATGTTGTTGCGTTTAATGTTGTCCCAGTTGTCTCTTAGTCTGTTTTCATTTCTTTTTATTCTTTTTTCTTCATTCTGTTGTACAGCAGTGAATTCCACCATTCTGTCTTCCAGGTCACTTATCTGTTCTTCTGCCTCAGTTATTCTGCTATTGTTTCCTTCTAGTATAGTTTTCATTTCAGTTATTGTATTGTTCATCTCTGTTTGTTTGTTCTTTGATTCTTCTAGGTCTCTGTTAAACATTTCTGGCATCTTCTTGGTCTTTGCCTCCTTTTTTTTCTGAGGTCCTGGATCATCTTCACTATCATTATTCTGAATTCTTTTCCTGGAAGGTTGCCTATCTCCACTTCATTTAGGTGTTTTTCAGTGGTTTTATCTTGTTCCTTCATCTGGTACCTAGCCTTCTGCCTTTTCATCTTGTCTGTCTTTCTGTGAATGTTGTTTTTGTTCCACAGGCTGCAGGATTTTAGTTCTTCTTGCTTCTGCTGTCTGTCCTCTGGTGGATGAGGCTATCTAAGAGGCTTGTGCAGGTTTTCTGGTGGTGGGTAGAGCTGGGTTTTGCTCTGGTGGGCTAAGCTCAGTAAAACTTTAATCCTCCTGACTGCTGATGGTTGCGGCTGGTGTCCCTCCTTGTTGGTTGTTTGGCCTGAGGCAACCCAACACTGGAGCCTACCTGGGCTCTTTGCTGGGGCTAATGGCAGATTCTCGGAGGGCTCACACCAAGTAGTACTTCCTAGAACTTCTGCTGCCAGTGTCCTTGTCCCCACGGTGAGCCACAGCCACCCCCCACCTCTGCAGTAGACCCTCCAACACTAGCAGGTAGGTCTGGTTCAGTCTCCCCTGGGGTCACTGATGCTTCCACTGGATCCCGATGCACACACTACTTTGTGTGTGCCCTCCAAGTGTGGAGTCTCTGTTTCCTCCAGTCCTGTCAAAGTCCTGCAATCAAATCCCACTAGCCTTCAAATTCTGATTCTCTAGGAATTCCTTCTCCCGTTGCCGGACCCTCATGTTGGGAAGCCTGACTTGGGGCTCAGAACCTTCACTCCAGTGGGTGGACTTCTGTGGTATCAGTGTACTCCAGTTTGTGAGTCACCCACTCAAGAATTATGGGATTTGATTTTAATGTGATTTCGCCCTTCCTACCCTCTCATTGTGGCTTCTACTTTTCTTTGGATGTGGAGTATCTTTTTTGGTGAGTTCCAGTCGACGATTGTCCAGCAGCTGTTTGTGATTCTGGTGTTCTCACAAGAGGGAGTGAAAGGACGTCCTTCTACTCCGCTATCTTGGTCCAGCTATCTGATTTAATATTTGTATATTTCAAAATGACCACCATAATAAGTCTAGTTACCTTCTGTCAACAAAGATATCATATAATTATTGACCATATTCTCCACATTCTGCATTTCATACCAGTGACTTACTTTGCCACTGGAAGTTTGTACCTCTTACCGTCCCTCAGCTATTTCTCTCCTCCTCCATCTCCTTCCCATCTGGCAACTACCTGCTTGTTCTCTGTATCTCTGACTCTGTTCCTGTTTTCTTATTTGTTCATTTGTTTTGTTTTTTAGATTCCACATATAAGTTCAGTCATACAGTATTCATCTTTCTCTGTCTGACTTATTTCACTTAGTATAATAACCTCTAGGTTCATCCATTTTGTCATAAATGGCAAGATTTCATTATTTTTATGGCTGAGTAATATTACTGTAAACATATACCACATCTTCTTTATCCATTTATATATTTATGCACACTTGGGTTGCTTCCATAGCTTGACTATTGTAAATAATGCTGCAATGAACGTAGAGGTTCAGATGTCCTTTTGAATTAGTATTTTTGTTTTCTTTGGATAAATACCCAGAATTGGAATTACTGGAGGATTTGTTAGTTCTATTTTTAATTTTTTGAGGTATCGCCATACTGTTTTTCATTGTGGCTGCACCAATTTACTTTCCCACCAGCAGTGCATGGGGGTTCCCTTTTCTCCATAGCCTTGCCAACATTTGTTATTTCTTGACTTTTTGACAATAGCCATTTTGACAGGTGTGAGTTTATATCTCATTGTGGTTTTGATTTGAATTTCGCTAATGATTAGTGATTTTGAGCATCTTTGCATGTGCCTGTTGGCCATCTGTATGTCTTCTTTTGAAAAATGACTTAAACTTTTTTCCTTAACTGACACACCTGAGGGACAGAACATTTTCCAATTAGTAGCTCTTTATTGTAGTGACTTAGAACCAGGAGAAACCCCACCTAGACAGGATATATATATAAATGTTGGGGGCATGTGAATTTCCTGCAAGTACCCCTGCTGCCTCTTGGTGATGTCTGTGTTTCTTCTCCCCCAAGTTGACAAGTAATGAAGGCATAGTGATTAGTATGACATAGGCTATTCTAAATCTCAGAGGAGACCTCAGTGTCCTCATCTCTACTGTAGGGATAAAAATAAAAGAAAATTGCAGAGTTATTTTGAAGATTAAAGAAGTTAATTTATCTAAAGATTCTTGCATAGTACATTATATATGGTAAACACTCACTATGTGCTATCAATTGTGATTATTATTTTATAGTTAATATTACTTTAAGTTTTAGCTCAGTTAAATCTGTGTTCTTTTAGATAATACTTTTACTGAACTCCTTGGGCTTATTATCTCAGCTTGAAATGAATAGTATAGGAGTATAAAATTTGCTTCTATATTTATTATAAAAATGTTAGAGGCTTCCCTGGTGGCGCAGTGGTTAAGAATCCACCTGCCATTGCAGGGGACACAGGTTCGTTCCCAGGTCTGGGAAGATCCCACATGCTGTGGAGCAACAAAGCCTGTGTGCCACAACTGCTGAGCCTGTGCTCTAGAGCCTGTGAGCTACAACTAGTGAGCCCATGTGCCACAACTACTGAAGCCTTTTAGCCTAGAGCCTGCGCTTCTCAGCAAGAGAAGCCACCACAATGAGAAGCCTGTGCACTTCAGTGAAGAGTGGCCCCCACTTGATGCAGCTAGAGGAAGCCCAAGTGCAGCAATGAAGACCCAACACAGCCAAAAATAAAATAAATAAATAAATAAATAAATAATTTATTAAGGATATCATCAAAATTATAGTTTCTTCTTTATGAGGACTCAGGAAAAACTTGGAACAACTTTATAGTAAACTTGCTTTTCTTATTAATCAGAAAGCTTAAAACATAATTTAACATTTTCTAGGTGACTCATGGTTATTATCAGTATCAATTATTTTGCAGAAATGCAATTATGACCTGAGGCCTGTTGTGTTGCAAAGGAATATTTGCCCCAAGAGAGAGATAAGATAACTTGACTGGACTTAATAAAAGCAATCCTGTTGAGAGAAAAGTTGGGAATAGATAAATGAAAAATTTTAATATGATTAGCTGGTCTGTAGGAAAACAATCAGAAAATACTAATTTTATGATAAGTGTGCATAAATCCCCTTCCTAGAAAATTTAGCTTGGCTATATCATTCTTATTACATTTGAAATATGTGCTATGGTGCTTATCTAGGGCCACTGCATAAGGCCATGTTCAGTATGGTCTGTACTACTACAATTGGGCCGTTCATAGAAGCCAGGAAGTAAGTGGTACCCCTTGATATTGTTCACAGCACAATATTCATGATCTATAAGTGGCTCTGTATTTATTATGTACTTATATCCATGTGTTTTACATAGATTACACTCATATGGCACTGCAAGAGAAATTTTGATGTAAAGCCATATTGCTCTTATATAGCCCTTTTCTATAGCGAATTTCAGTATTAGACAATATTATAATAATTGCTTACAAAGTATCATTTTTTTATGTAAAGTACTATTGTTTAAAAACACATTCCAGTGCCCTTAAAAAAGAGCTAACATACATTTACTTTGAAAAAGCAGAAATGAAATGTCTTTCTAAATAGAGTAGTGCATCATTGGAGAAAACCATGTTTTCCCACTGAAGTTGTCTCAACTCCTTTTTAACAGTGAGTGAAGAGTGAATTAGATGTAATGGATTTAAATAATTATGAATATGTGTGTTTGGAAGACAATATTCATCCAGTTGTGAAAATAACACGGAAAGCATAGACTTTTGCTTGCCTTATTCACTGTACCTCTTGGCCAACGGCAATTTGGGCAACTCCTCTGACATGTGACAAGCAAGACACTGCTTAGAAAATATTATAAAATCAAAAATAGAAGTTGTAATTAAATTTTAAAATATACATAAAATACAAGTTTAAGTGATTAGTAAAATGGCATTTCTTCTTCATAACTCTAAAATATTTTATTCTCAAAAAATTTCATAGTTTTTCATTACTTGTTCCTATAGCCACCTGACATTTTGCACATAATATAGGCAGATTACCTTTAAGCAAATAGTCTCACATTGATTCTAACACTTAATCAATACATAAGTCATGGAATATAAGAATCTTTTTATGGGGTTTTTAGATGCATAGCGTCTCATACCGATAAGCAATTAATAATTTTTTAAGTGAGTAGTTTCAATTGCCGTGATCATAAATATTTTATTCTTACACATTGTGTTAAAATAGAGTGTCTTTTTTGGTGTCATCAGTTAAATACTGTGTTTTTTCAAATGTGTATACCACATATGGTTTGCATGTTATCCATTCAGTGTGTCACGCTAGGCAGTTTAAAGGTCTAAATGTTCAGTTTCTTATATTTGGGTTGGATGATCATTCTGTTTGGTGCTCTTATCTCTGGCAGGTGCTTTGCTCCTGTACTTGATGCTCTGTCTCATAATTTAAGGGAATATTGATTTACTATCTCAGGGTTGAATGTATCTGGCATTATGGATGCCAAATGATGCAAATTTTTCAGCTCCTGAAGTTACTTGATAGATCATTGGAACCAACAAAGTCCCCCAGGTCTTCATTCTGTCTTTAAGAGCTTAAGATGGAAAAATTTATAGCATAGCAAGCAACTTGTGCCATAGTGGAACATTTGGTTACTGAGCCACAAGGCTAGGTCACTATTTTTCATTTTCTAAATATCAGCACTATTTTTCATTTCAAGGTAGACTCTTAACTCAGTCTTATGGAAATTGTATCCATGCCTTAAACATTTATGCAGCACTTCTCAGCAAACTTGGGAAGAAAGAGGCAATTAAAACTGGTTGATCCACAAATTCAGGGAAAAAGATTTTCCTTGGAATTATCATGAGAGTTAAGTGAAAAAAAAAAAAAAAGAAAGAAAAAAGAAACAAACAGCCCTGTGGGCGTGAAAAGAAAATCCTGGATTTCCAACGTGGAGGGAACTCATTAGACTTGGGGTCAGGTATCTACGTTCTGGGCCTGGCTCTGTATCTAGCTATTGATTGATTTTAGGAAAGAGCTCCTACAGGCCTCAGTTTCTTTCCTGTATCTTTTCTCTTAGCTCCCACTCCTGGATTTGGAGCAGATAATTTTTTTGACTCCTTCAGGTGCTAATATTCTCTATTTATATAAGCAACACTGTGCAAGGAATTTAAATGTGTTTGCTAAACTCTCTTGGGATTAGATGAGAAGGTATAGAAATTATTATCTGGATTTCCACATACATTCTTCTGATTTTAAAGAGTAAATTAACTTTTTTAAAATATTAAGCTTTTTATTGAATTTTGACATGCATATAGAAAGTATGCCAATTAAAAATGTTACACTCAGTGATTTCTTTTCAGAGTAAAAATTACACCATGAATTCTACACCCAACAGAAAGTAATTATCATTACTCCAGAAACCCTCCTTCTTCTCCAAAGATAGCCATCATCCTGATTTCTAACACCATAGATTAGATTTGCCTTTTCTTAAACATTATAAAAGTGGAATCATATAGTATGTATTTTTTTGTGTCTGACTTTTTTCATTCAAAACTATGTTTCTGTGATTCATCCATATTTCTGCGGGATCAGTAGTCCATTTGACTTCATCTATATATTATTCCATTGAAAGAATATATCAGTTTATTTATCTTGTTGACAGTCATTTGATTGTTTCTATGAATATTACTGCTCCACATATTTGTATATATATCTTTTAGTGAATATTTGTATGAATATTGAAGGATATATACCTATAGTGTAATTTCTAGATTATATTTCAGTTTTAGTAAACACCAGCAAGTATTCGAAAATGCACGTTCCAGTTTACATATCCAGCAACAATACATGATAGTTTGAGTCACAACTTCTTATAAACACTTGGTATTGTCAGAATTTTTAATGTTAGCCATTAAATATGCAAAGTGGGTGAATAGTGGTTATTTCTTTTCTTCATGCCTAATAAAATTGATCAACTTTTATATGTTTTTGCACATCTTTTGAAATTTAACTTTTTGAGTTAGGGAAGCCAAATTATTGAGGTATAGTCGATGTACAATATTACATGAGTTAAGGTATACAATATAGTGATTCACAATTTTTAAAGGTTATGCTCCATTTATAGTTGTTATAAAATATTGTCTATATTCACTGTGTTGTACAATATATCCTTGTAGCTTACCTTAAACATAATAGTTTATACCTTTTAATTCCCTACCCCTATATCACCCCTCCCCACTCCTCTCTCCGTATGGTAACCACGAATTTGTTCTCTATATCTGTGAGTATGTTTCTTTTTTATTATATTGACTACTTTATTTTATTTTTTAGATTCCACATTAAAGTGATATCATACAGTGTTTGTCTTTCTCTGCCTGACTTATCTCACATAGCATAATACCCTCCAAGTCCATCCATGTTGTTGAAAATGGCAAAATTTCATTCTTTATTATGGATAAGTTGTGTTTCATTGTATAAATATTACCACATCCTCTTTATCCGTTCATCTGTTGATGGACATTTTAGGTTGAGAAGCCAAATTTATCAATGGATTTATAGTATAATGTTTGTTTCTACAAAAGCTTATATTCCTTTAAATTAGCTAGAAGATGCTCCTGTCTAAAAAGTCATGAAATCATGGGACTCATAAGTTTCCCTAGCCCAACAATACAGTATCCTTGGCAGATGATGATACAACCTTTACAAAAATATGTCAACTGTTTTGAGGCAGCTCATTCCATTTGGGGAGAGCTCAAATTGTTATAATGCTATTTGTTATGTATTGGTTCAAAATATGCCTTCATATAATTTTGGCCTGATGACACATTTATTGGTTCTTGAGCAAAACAGAATAAATTGACACTCTTTCCCATCTGCCAAACCTTTGCATATTTGAATAGAACTATCCCTCTTGTGCCCTTTAGGCTCTGTGTCTGAAGCCTAAACCTACATCTTACAACTATTTCATATTTGTCTTGCTTGCTAGACCATTCACTCTTCTACATATATTTCTATGGACATACCTGAATTCATCATTGACTTTTCAAATCTGTGGACATACCTGAATTCATCATTGACTTTTCAAATCTGTGAGGTCTAAAGTTGCACTTAGTTTTCCATGTATCATCCTAAAATGCTGAATTGCAACCTCTGCGATTCATAAATTATTATTAATTTTCAAGTCTTTGTAACTACTATAATTAATAGCCAGCAGATCTGCTATCACAGGAAAAATATTCTGTAGACATGTAAGTTACGATTTAATAAAGATCCAAGGACAGAGTCCATTTTTTTTCATAAATAATACAACATTTAAGTGGGTAGTGAATAAAACTAGTCATTGAAAACACAAGTATTGGTGTTTACAGTCATATTCATTTTGCATTAGACAATTTGTAGTCTTAAAAATATGTAGGATATGGATTTTAGGTATCTGACCTTACTTTATACTACTTTTCCTTGGAACTCATTTTAATATATATAACATGAAGGGAAACAAAGTTAAGTAAAATTATTGGCACTTTTGAGTGTAGTGTGTGCAGTCAAGCTCTTATGTCAGTTGTTATTACTTTTATTGTTTGTTGAACTCATCATGTGACAGGTTCTGGTCATTACATTCTATTTCATTTAATCTTCACAATGCAATTATTGCCATTTTACCAGAGAAAATTGATGGAAGAGAGGATAAGTAACTTACTCAGAGTCACACTGAAGGTAATCCATGGAGCAAAAATTATTAAATTTGTGTAAAGTTTGTGTACCACCAATGCCCATGCTCCTTCAGTCAAATGTTGCTCCGTTGCAAATGCATATTTGTGTGTTGTGTTAGTTTCCAATAGATGCCATAACAAATATCACAGCAGGATGGCTTAAAACAGAAATTTATTCTCTCACAGAGGAAAGAATTCCAAAAACAGGGTGATGGCAGAGTTGATCCCTACTGGAGGCCCTGAGAGAGAATCTGTCCCATGCCTCTCTCCTACCTTCTGGTGGTTCCGACAATCCTTGGCATAGGTTCTGGCTTGTAGATGCATCACTATAAACTCTGTCTCTGTCTGCACATGGCATTCTCTCTGTGTCTAAATTTCTCTCTTCTATAAGGTCACCCACCAGTCATTGAATTTAGGGTCCACCCTTATCCAGTATGACTTTAATTTTTCTTTACTACATCTATAAAGACCCTGTTTCCCAATAAGTTCATGTTCACAGGTATTGCGGATAAGGACTTCAACATATCTTTTGGGTGGAAACAATTCAATCTACAACATGTCTAGATAGAGGAAAATGTATAATGCTCATATACTCATTTGTATTTAGATACAGATAACCTGGAACAGCAAGACAGCTTATAGGCACCAGATGTTTTTATTAAATCAAAAATAGATTTTGATAATTAACATTCTAATTAACCTGTGTCTATGAAGTCATCATAAATATACTGCAGCTACCAATGATAAGAGCATGGACCCAAATTTTTTCTCAGTTATTTGCAAGCACCAAAAGTTAATCCTAAATATTAAGTACTTAACAATTATTGACTTATTATCTCGGAAACAACTACAACGTATTTCCTAATTTAAACATAACTATATTTTAACATGAAATTCATTATCATTTTTAAGAAAGTCCATTTCTCTATAGATAATTGCCCTTGAAGAGTGGCTTAAAATTCATGGCTTCCAATTGTCATTAAATTGATTTTATTTGGGTGTTATATCTGCTTTCTTTAAATAAACCAGCATGAAAAAAGCCTTCGAAAACACAAATATGCATATGTCGATAAAAACTTGATTCCTCAGGGCTTCCCTGGTGGTGCAGTGGTTGAGAGTCCACCTGCTGATGTAGGGGACACGGGTTCGTGCCCCGGTCCGGGAGGATCCCACATGCCGCGGAGCGGCTGGGCCCGTGAGCCATGGCCGCTGAGCTTGCGCGTCCGGAGCCTGTGCTCCACAACGGGAGAGGCCACAACAGTGAGAGGCCTGCATACCGCAAAGAAAAAAAAAAAATAGTGTTAAATATATTCACATTGTTTTTCATCAGATCTCTCGATTTTTTTCATCTTGCAAAACTGAAACTTTATATCCATTGAAAAACTTCCCATTTCTCCCTCTTGGCAACCACCATTGTACTTTATGTTTCTGAGTTTTACTACTCTAGATACTTCATATAAGTGGCACTATATGGTATTTGTCATTTTGTGACTGGCCTATATCACTTATCATAAAGTCCTCAAGGTGCATTCATGCTGCAGCATGTGACAGGGCTTCCCTCTTTTATAAAGGCTTAATAATATTCCATTGTGTGTACATATTACATTTTCTTTATCCATTCTGATGGGCATTTGGATTGCTTCTATCTCTTGACTATTGTGAATAGTGCTTCTCTGAACATGGATGTGCAAATATCTCTGTGAATTATCTGATATGTGCATATACATTACCTAAATTTTAATCTAAGTGTGTTCTAGACTTTCTTATTGATTAAAATAAGCCAAGACACAACTGTGATTCGGATGTTCTCTGTCCTTGTGGGACTCTGCTGCTTCAACACAATGCATTTCAATGTATACTTCTACTCTCTCCCACATTGAAAAATAGCTAAACTTTGCTTCACTAATTTAAAACCTTGGAATATAGCAATTTCCATAAAAAGTTTAAAAGTGTAATGGGGCTGCAAATGCAAAAACAAAAATCTGTGTATTACCCTGGCACTTAACTTGTCAAAAGATGTGCAGAAACCTTTACTGATCCAATCAACATTCAGTACGTGTTTATTGAAGGCCTACTATGGGTTAGACTCTGGGAATAGAACAATAAGTAAATCAGGAAATAAAAAATCTGCCCTTCTGGAGCTTATGTTTCAGTAAGATAAGTAAGTATATATCATGATGATGATGATGGCGATGATGATGATATGCCTGTTTGTGTATTATATGACACTGGGAAATACTAATGAGAAAAATAAAGTAAGGAGAAAGAATAAGAAGTATCGGGGGCATAATTTTATGTAAGATAGCTTAGAAATGTTTAACTTGGGTAAAGATCTAAAGGAGGCCAAGGAGTGAACCTTGTGGTGACCTAAGAGAAGAGCATTCCAGCAAGTGAAAGCAGCAAGTGCAAGGGCCCTGTGGTAAGCAAAGCCTAGTGAGGAGGTCACTGTGATTCAAAAGGAGGGTGGGAAGAGAGTGGAAAAGGATGAGAGTGGAAACAAATCAAGCCAGGGAGGTCATGGGACTTGTATATCATTTTAAATGCTCTAACTTGTACTCTGAGAGAAATGGGAAACCACTGTGGGCTTGTGAGCAGAGTAGTGACACTCTGCCGTATGCTTTTGCAAAATCCCTCTGGCTGCTGTATTGACCAGAGCCACCTTAAAAGATGGTCAGTCTAAATTACTGATGTGTGGATTATTATTTTTTTAATGAAGGAAAAGGAAACATTTTGACATATGAGAATTAGTCCAATAAAATACTTTCCACTCTAGGAATTTCAACATAGATGACCAAATATGTTTTACATGCCCACTTTATGTAAGGAATTGATCAAGGTGTTGGGACTACTAGGTAAATGACATCATCTTCCTTCAAGAAACTCATAATTTAACTGTAATACAAATTCACTTTGATAATAGAAGTAAAAATAAGTATTATGGGAATTTGGAAGAAGAACCATTTAATTTAGATTGTGGTGATCTGGGTTAGCTTCATAGATGGGAATATGTTTGACTTGGTTCTTGAAGGAATAATAGAAAATTGGCAAGTTAAAAAGCTAGAGCAATGGCATTCCAAACCAAGGCACAAAAATGCCTTGCACTGTAGGTACTAAAAATGTACAAATACTGTAATCATGAATGTCTTTGTTTCAAGGGAAAATGTCTCACTTTTACCCAACCACCCTTCCTCCCTCCCCAATATATTTATATGGTCTTTGTACTTTTAAAGGATTTCCAAAATGCTACTGAGAATATGTGCTGAATATTTGCTTTTTGTGGTAAAACTCAAAGACTTTCCTTTAAGTAACCTCTTTGCCTTTCTACTGGGACCTAGGAGGTATAGGAAGAGGCAAATATTTGGGTTGATGAAGAACAAGGATTCATTTTTCACACTTCATCTTTCTCTGCCTTTTTACTTCCTCTCTCCTTTCACTCACTTTCTTTGTCTATGCTATTTTGTCTGACTTTCTCCTCTCACCCCAGAATTCGTTCCATGATCCCAATGTAACACATAAATGTATGTTCTTATTTATGTTTATAAATGACTTCATTCCTTTTTAACAAAGTAAACATTCTTTAAATTCTCAAATTAAAAAAAAAATTGTGAGTATTCTCATTAATTTTGTTTCCTGTGATTTAGTAGTCCTGGGCAGGAAAACAATTTTCAACTTAGTTATATTACAGGTTATATGTGTTATTGATACTTGGCTGAATGAAGTTCATTTTCAAGATGTGATTTAAGTTTTGGTTTACTCCTTTCTTGTTTTAATGATTTTTGCTAGTAATTCATAAAAATGCTGTGAATTTGCCTTACCTTTATTACACAGCAGCTCTTGAGTATATAATGTGGACTTCAAGAGGTGGTTTGTTCATTTAGTGACTTTTGGAAATAAGTGTTCTATTTTTAAATTTACTGTTTAGAGGAAAAATACCTAAGAAAGCTTTAAGATTATTTCTAGTTATGAAGAGAGACTGTTAAGTGATGACATTTGCCCTTGAGAGCTGCTGCAGAAATGGGTTCATCTAGTTTACCTTTGTCCAAATTGCCTTCCTCTATCCTATGAAACAACTGGTGAAGGAGAAAATGTTGATTAGGAAGCTTTTCAAGATTACTTTTTTCATTTTCAGAAAGTGAAGTGTTCGCCACTTTCCATGTTAAATAAGGTTCCTCGCTTGGCAACATAGGCTTTGCTCCAGTAATTGTGTGCTCACAGCAAATGCTTGATGGTGGAAAAGACAAGTGCAAAAAGCAATTTTTGCAACAGCCAACCAGAACAGCCTGTTCTGTTCCCAATAAATTAATGGTTTTAACCTTGCAGCTGTAGCGGTGTTATTATGCAAATATTCTCTGAGTATTATGAAAGCCAACTGACTCTCTATAGAGAGAAACTTGTTTCTTTCTTCCTGAAAATTCTAAGTGACTAGATAATTGACACATTGTATAACCATGTTAAGTGAAGGGAAAAAAATATTTTCAGTAAATATACTGAGTTTCACTTTACATTCCAATGTTTTCAGCAATTTACTGAGGCTTTTACTTAGAACAATATTATTTAGCACAGTGAATTCCAGTGTCCAAAGACAGCCTCCTAGAAAAAGGAGGAATGAAAAATATTGTATGCTTCTTTACTTTGTATTTTGCTGATTTTAATTCACGGAGAAATTAAAATTTCCTTTAATGTAATTCAAGTGCAGTGGTCTGGTCATGCTGAATGTCTTCAAAGCAATGTATTTGCATTCTGATTCATGATGGACTAGAGAATTGTGCACTAATTATTTGATCGAATTGATAGCCGCTTTGGTTTTTAAAGCTGATCTTAGATTTATGCCACATATAAAACACTTACAGTTGAAAGTTCACTCTCAGTAATTGACTAATTGTGAAGATCACTCAAAGTGCTCTTCACTGGATTGAAGTTCCATGGCTAATGAAATCTTTGATGATTTAAAAATATTTAAAAACAGAAAGTATGAGTGGGAACAGTGGTGGCTTCATTGTGATAAGGCTCTAGTTATTTGATGGGGAAAAGGGTGATCTTGGGAATTAGTTCAACCATTTTATATGAACAATTTGCATATATTATTTTTGTTTTGTCATAATCAGTATTCACCTTATGTGAGCTTTATATTATTAGGTCATATAAAATCAGTTTTTAAAAAGTAAACCCCAAAGTGTTTTGTAAACCATACAGACACATATGCAGATACTAAAGATTATAATAACTGCAGTTATATAACTGAAAGACTACTAGATTTGAAATATGAAGTCCTAGATTTTTGTACATTGTTTTTTTTAACTTCTTAAAGATCTTTTCTTTGTCTGTAAATAACAATGTCTGAAAGTAGATTAAATGAGACAATATATGGAGAAGAGCCTTATAAACTTTAAATCACAAGATAAATATATTATTATTCTTTAATGATGTTAATCTATATTTATGTTATTATCTTTCAGTAAAGTATTTACAAGTCAGCATTTCACCTCAAGTTAATAATTCTTATATTTATGTTCTAAGCAAAATGTTTTGAATTTTTTATATTTCAGTTTTAAATTTGTTATCAAGTATTAAGTCATTATAGAAAGATATTTGTAAAAACTAACAATCATATTTAATAAGTAAAACACTGCCATTATTTTTTTAAAACTCTGGTATATATAATTATATGCATCAAAATTCTTTTTTTTTTAACATCTTTATTGGGGTATAATTGCTTTACAATGGTGTGTTAGTTTCTGCTTTATAACAAAGTTAATCATAATCAAAATTCTTGATTTGTGATGTAGTCATCATTTGTCATGTATGCCTTTTATGCTAGCTATCTATCCATCCATTCTTTCTTTCCTATGTTTTTATAATACCTTTGTACCCACTCTTCAACTTTTTTCTATGTAAATGCTTCTCCTCTATCATATCTCTCTGTCTTCCCCTAGTTCTGCAGTGACCCTATCCTGAAATGGGCATTTGTCATTTCTTCTCTTTCAACCCTCATGATTTGACACATATGTTTGTGTCCTTAAACAGTATATTGTTTAGTTTTGCAGGCTTTTGAACTTTATGATCCAATGTTGAATTTTCGCCCTTGGAACTTTTAAAATTCAACATTATATTACTTTGTCATTCATATCATAGTCGTAACTAATGTAATTATACATAATAGACATTACGTTATACATACTCATATTATTAATTAATTTTCATACCTGAATTATTTTTCATCATGTGAATGTATCCTTATTGATTTAGCTTTTCTCCTGTTGATGACATTTGGTTTCTTATCTTTTATGTATATATATATTTTTTGGTTTCTTTTCTTTTGTATTTCTAATATAGATAGTGCTTATATACAGTCAGTTCTTATTATTCATGGTTGTTATGTTTTATAAAGTTGACTAGAGCACTGAATTAGCCAATACTAAATCTTTGCCCCTAAAAGAAATACAGGGTTAGGTTCCTGGGAGCCTTTGGCCACATTTTCCTAATCAATCAGTATATAACCTCGTTTTATGTGTGTTTCTGTTTAAAGACACCTTATGTGATGTATTTTGTTGATTCGTTAACATTGAACTCATGTCCAACAGCACTATAACTCATGACTTACTGAAGCTTATCTAACACGTGTATTTTCTCTGTAAGACATATTACAGCTTCTTGCACTTAGAAACACCAGACAGCACTTTAGCACTACACTTGGGGGCCATTATAGAGAGCAAAATCACATACAAACAAGAAGCACAGAAATGCAAAGTGTGTGGCACTAAATAGACCACAGAAAGGATGCTTGTTTATAGTATGAGAGCTGAAACAAGATACAGAGGGACTCTTTATTCAAACTCAGCTGGGAATAGGATAGGATGGTGTAAATTTTTGCCACTCTGTGCATGCATTTATCTTTGAATGACAACAAAAGCACAGCAGGATACAAATGAATTTTAGAGAATAGAAAATTCTATTCTATTTAGAAAACACAAAATTCATGAATAATCATATGTCTTTTACTGAAGTGTTTCTCTCAGACACTAGCTTGGTAAACATCAGATTCCTGAGCCCACCCCCTTAGATTTTGATATAGTAGGTCTGGAGTGGGACCTGAGATTTCGGATTTCTAACTAGTTTGGGGTGATGGTAATAATGCCAGTTCATGGAACACACTTTTCATAGCTATTTCTTAGTAAACAAATATAACAACTCTCTAAGGAATATGCCTTCCTGAAATTGCCAGTTCAAAAACTGTGCTAAATTGCTAAGCTAAATATTAAAGTATTTACCATTATAATGGGGAAGACCAAGACATGAAGTTAAACTATCAAAATTTTTATTCAAAAAATTTTTTAAGTTGTGGCTAATGCAATCACCACACATACACACAAAATATGTTATATTAACCATGGAAGAGAAGAGAAAGAATAATTATTTGCAGATGATTCAATCACAGGCCTGGAACTAAAAATTGGTAGAACAAATAAACAAATAAAGTAAATAGATTCCGAGAAAAGTGTCCAAATATCCATACCTATTTTTTTTTTTTTACCATTATGAGCCTTTAAAAATTGAAATGGAAAAAAATCTTATTCATAATAATAAAAAGAGTTATAAAACAGTTAAAAGCATTTTACACAAATTGTCCAGAATCACAAAGTTTACTTTATGATATTGTTAAAGAATAGAAAATTATGTGAATATTTATAGATGCTTAATTGTTATGAAGACATGCTGTATTTCTATATGGAGTGACTTAACACAAATTAAAATTGGTCCCAAATTATTAAGGCGACATATCCCCTTTTGAGGCTTAAGAAAGGCTTGGGAGAAGGAGAGATCAAGATGACAGAATAGGAGGACATTGGGCTCACTTCCCTTCATTAACACATCAAAACTACAGCTATGTATAAAGTGACTCTCACTGAGATCAACCTGCGGACCGGCAGAAGAGATCTTCTACAACCAAGCCTATAAAGAAAGATCCACAGGGAGTCTGGTAGGAAGGAAGGGGAAGCGGTCTGGTTGGGACCCACACACCTAGTGAAGGACAAAGAAGAGGAGAGGGATATCATAGGCTTGGGAATCCTTCGTGAAGAGTGATGGGTTTGAGCCAGATATTAGAACCCCATCTCTGGGGTCCAACATAGGGAAGATGAGCCCCCCCTTAGCTGTTTTGAAAACCAGTAGGAATTATCACAGGACTGTAAGAAACCCAGACTTTACTTTTGAAGTGCATGTATATGGTGCAGAGGAAGTAGATTGAAAACTTCCTGGGGCTCTGGTTGGCTTGCCAGGACCACCCTAGTGTGCCCCACAGCCTGCACCAGATTACTGCTCCAGCATCTCTTGCTCCGGTGCCGCTCCCCATTAAGGTGAAGGCTGCTATTGCCAATGACAGTTTGCACATTTGGAGGGAATGGACTTGGCTGTGCCTCTGACCAGGGCTGAGGCAGCCATTACCAGCACTTGCTTTGGTGCACACACTCAGAATGGAGTGAGGCTAGCTCCAGGATGGAGGCCACCATTATAGGAACATCAGTCCCTACCCACACACGGAAGGAAGTGCAGTTAGCTCCAGGGTGGAGACTACCATTAGCTGGAGTGGACATACCAGTATACAACTGGGAAGAATGGGGCCAGCTCAGTGGTGTGGCACCAACCCCTCTGTCCCTGACCCAGCCTCTAAGCAAGACACACACACCAGGGAAAAAGTGAAATCAGCACAGACATGCAGCCTCAAGCCCCTCTGTCCCTAGGCACAACTCCAACCAAGGCAGAGACTACCATTACACCCAGGAGAAACCCAACCTGTTCAGTGCTCCTGGTCCAGCCTCTTGGGCCCTAACCTCACCCCCATTAAGGTGATAATGGTCATCGGGCATAGGAGAGAGCCCAGTTTACACCTGGTTTGATGCTAGCCCCTCCGACTCCAGCACTGCCTCCCACCAAGGTGGTGGCTGTCAGCACCACCCAGGAAAGACAGAGCTCATGTTAATTCAGATCCAGCTCTCCCACCAAAACCACTGGGCATGAGCAGATTGCATAGGGAAGCTACCATACAAGGACATGCCTTCAAGACCGGGAAATTAGGTGTCTGTTTTACTTTACTTCCTGCTGATAAAAAAAGGTAAACAAAACGAGAAGACAGAGGAATATGTTTGAAACAAAAGAACAATAGAAAAACCCCAATGAAACAGAGATAAATAATTCACCTGATAAAGAGTTGAAAGCAATAGTAGTAAGAATGCTAACTGAACTGGGGAAAAGAATAAATGAATTCAGTGAGAATTTTAACAAACAAGTAGAAAATATAAAAAAGAACCAGTGAGAGATGAAGAATACAATAACTGAAATGAAAAATACACTAGAGGGAATTAATAGATTAAGAGACACAGAAGAATACATAAACAATCTGGAAGATAGAATACTAGAAATCACCCAATGGGAACAGCAAAAGAAAAACAAATATTAAAAAAATGAGAATGGATTAAGGGATCTCAGTACAACATCAAGCATACTAACATTTACATTTATAGGGTAACAGAATGAGAAGAAAGGAAGAAGAGGGGTAGAAAGAGGGGGGATGTAAAAGATATTCCATGAAAATGGAAATTACAAATGCTGGAGTAGCAATACTCAAATAAGACAAAATGGACTTTGAAACAAAATCTATAATAAAAGACAAAGAACTAGAGTAATGGAAATAAAAACAAAAATAAACAAATGGGACCTAATGAAACTTCAAAGCTTTTGCACAGCAAAGGAAACCATAATCAAGACCAAAAGACAACCCTCAGAATGGGAGAAAACATTTGCAAATGAAGCAACTGACAAAGGATTAATCTCCAAAATTTACAAGCAGCTCATGCAGCTCAATAACAAAAAAACAAACAACCCCATCCAAAAATGGGCAGAAGACCTAAACAGACATTTCTCCAAAGAAGATATACAGAATGCCAACAAACACATGAAAGAATGCTCAACATCATTAATCATTAGAGAAATGCAAATCAAAACTACAATGAGATATCATCTCACACCAGTCAGAATGGCCATCATCAAAAAATCTAGAAACAATAAATGCTGGAGAGGGTGTGGAGAAAAGGGGACACTCTTGCACTGCTGGTGGGAATGTGAATTGGTTCAGCCACTATGGAGAACAGTATGGAGGTTCCTTAAAAAACTACAAATAGAATTACCATATGACCCAGCAATCCCACTACTGGGCATATACCCTGAGAAAACCAAAATTCAAAAAGAGTCATGTACCAAAATGTTCATTGCAGCTCTATTTACAATAGCCCGGAGATGGAAAGAACCTAAGCGCCCATCATCGGACGAATGGATAAAGAAGATGTGGCACATATACACAATGGAATATTACTCAGCCTTAAAAAGAAATGAAATTGAGCTATTTGTAATGAGATGGATAGACCTAGAGTCTATCATACAGAGTGAAGTAAGTCAGAAAGAAAAAGACAAATACCGTATGCTAACACATATATATGGAATTTAAGGGAAAAAAATGTCATGAAGAACCTAGGGATAAGACAGGAATAGAGGCGCAGACCTACTGGAGAACGGACTTGAGGATATGGGGAGGGGGAAGGGTGAGTTTTGACAGGGCGAGAGAGAGTCATGGACATATACACACTAACAAACGTAGTAGGGTGGATAGCTAGGGGGAAGCAGCCGCAAGGCACAGAGATATTAGCTCGGGGTTTTGGGACAGCCTGGAGGGGTGGGATGGGGAGAGTGGGAGGGAGGGAGACGCAAGAGGGAAGACACATGGGAGCATATGTATATGTATAGCTGATTCACTTTGTTATAAAGCAGAAACTAACACACCATTGTAAAGCAATTATACCACAATAAAGATGTTAAAAAAAAAAAAAGACAAAGAAAAGGATTATATAATGATAAAAGGATCAATGCAAGAATAGGATATAACACTCATTAACATATATGCACCTAATATAGGAGCACCTTAGTATAGAAAGCAAATATTAACAGACATAAAGGGATAAATTGACAATAGTACAATAATAGTAAGAGACTTTAACACCCCACTTACATCAATGGGAAAGTCATCCAGACAGAAAACCAATAAGAAACAGTGGCCTTAAGTGACACATTAGACAAGTTGGACTGACATATCTACAGGACATACCATCCCAAAACAGAATATACATTCTTTTCAAGTATATGTGGAATGTTCTCTAGGATGAAGCACATGCTGGGACACAAAATAGGTCTCAACAAATTCAAGAGGATAGAAATTATATCAAGCATCTTTTCCGACCACAACAGTATGAAGCTAGAAATCAATTACAGGAAGAAAAATGGGAAAAACACAAAATGTGGAGACTAAATAACATGCTACTAAAAAACCAATGGGTCAATCAAGAAATTAAAGAGGAAATTAGAAAATACCTTGAGGCAAATGAAACCCACAACTTTCCAAAATCTATGGGATGTAACAAGCAGATCTAAAAAGGAAAGTTATAGCGATCCTTAACAACCAAGAAAAACCTCAGATAAACAATCTAACTTAACATCTAAAGGAATTAGGAAAAGAATAAACAAAGCCCAAAGTCACCAGAAGGAAGGAAATATGAAGATCAGAGGTGAAATAAATAAAATAGAGACCAATAAACAATAGAAAGGATCAGTGAAACCAAGAGCTGTTGTTTTCTTTTTTAATTTTTGCTTTCACTGCTTTTTAAAATTTATTTTCAATTGTCATATAGTGACTTTACAATGGTATGTTAGTTTCAAGTGTACAGAAAAATAATTCAGTTATATATCTATATATACATATATATATTCTTTTTCAGATATTTTCCATTATAGGTTATTACAAGCTATTGAGTATAGTTTTCTGTGCTATAAAGTAGGTCCTTGTCATTTACTTATTTTATATATAGTAGTGGGTATATGTTAATCCCAAACTCCTACTTTATCTCCCCTCCACAACCCCGTTATCTCCTTTGGTAACCATAAGTTTGTTTTCTGTGAGTGTGTTTCTGTTTTGTAAATAATTTTTCTATCATTTTTTAGATTCCACATATAAGTGATATCATGATATTTGTCTTTGTCTGACTTACTTAATATGATAATCTCTAGGTCCATCCATGTTGCTGAAAAAATAAAAGAGCTGTTTTTTTGAAAAGATAAACAAAATTGATAAGCCTTTAGTAAGGCTCATTAAGAAAAAAGGGAGAGGACACAAACAAAATAAAAAAGGAAAGAGGATAAATTACAACTGATATCATAGAAATACAAACAATCACAAGTGAATGCTATGAACAGGTATATGCCAACTAATTGGACAACCTAGAAGAAATGGATAAATTTCTAGAAACATATAATCTTTCAAGACTGAATCAGGAAGAAACAGATAATCTAAACAGACCAATTGCTAGTATTAAAGTTGAATTTATAATCAAAAACTCTCAACAAAAAGAGTCCAGGACTGAACACCTTCACAGGGCAATTCTGCCAAACATATAAAGAAGAGTTAATACCTATAAAGGTATTACAAAAAATCAAAGAGGAGGGAATACTCCCAAATTCATTCTACAAGTCCATCATTACCTTGCTACCAAACCAGAAAAAGATACTACCAAAAAAAAAAAAAAAAAAAAATTACAGGCCAGTATCCCTGAAGAATTTAGATGCAAATATTCTCAACAAAATATTAGCAAATCAAATTCAACCAAACAGCATATAAAAAGGGTCATATGCCACGATCAAGAGAGATTTATTCCAGGAGTGCAAAGATGGTTCAATATCTGCAAATTAATCAATATGATACACCATCTTGACAAAATGAAGGATAAAACTCACATGATCATTTAAATAGATGCAGAAAAGCATTTGATAAAATTCAACACCCATTCATGATAAACTCTCAACAAAGTTGATACAGAGGGAATATATCTCATAACAAAGGTCATTTATGATGAACCCAATGTTAACATCATACTCAATGGTGAAAGACTTAAAGTTTTTCTTCTAAAATCTGGAACAAGACAAGAATGCATACTATTGCCATTTCTATGTAACATAGTGTTGGAAGTTCTAGCCACAGCAATCAGACAAGAAAAAGAAATAAAAAGCATCCAAATTGGATGGGAAGAATAAAACTGTCATTATTTGAAGATGAATGATACTATGTATTGAAAAAACCTAAAGTCCCCAACAAAAATCTATTAGAATTAATAAATGAATTCAGTAAAGTTTTAGGATACAAGACTAATATACAGAAATCTGTTGCTTTTCTGTACACTAATAATGAGATGTCAGAAAAAGGAAGCAAGAAACAATCCCATTTACAATCACATCAAAAAGAATAAAATACCTTGAAATAAACTTAACCAAGGAGGTGAAAGATCTTTGTTCTGAAAACTTATAAGACATTGATGATGGAAATTAAAGATGATACAAATAAATGAAAGATATTCCGTGTTCATGGATTGGAAGAATTAATCTTGTTAAGATGTCCATACTACCCAAAGCAATTAATACAATCCCTATCAAAATACCATGAATTTCTCAGAAGTAGAACAAATAATCCTAAAATTTGTATCAAACCACAGAAGACCCTGAATAGCCAAAGTGATCTTGAGAAAAAAGAATAAAGCTAAAGGTATTATGCTCCTTGACTTCAAGCTATACTACAAAGCTATAATAATCAAAACAGTAAGGATTCTGGAACAAAAATGATGCATAGATCAATGGAACAGTTTAGAAAGCCCAGAAATAAACCTATGCAAATATGGGCAATTAATGTATGACAAAGAAGGAAAAAATAAAAAAAGAGGAAAAGACAGTCTCTTCAATATGTAGTGTTGGGAAAACTGGACAGTAACATGTAAAAAAAAGAAATTAGAACATTTTTCTCACACCATATACAAAAGTAAACTCAAAGTGGATTAAAGAGCAAATGTGAAACTGGAAACCATAAAATTTCTAGAAGAAAACATAAGCGATACACTCTTTTACATAAGTCTTAGCAATTCCTTTTTTGGATCTCTCACCTCAGGCAAGGGAAACAAAAGCAAAAATAAACAGATGGGACCTAATTAACCTTAAAAGATTTTGCATAGCAAAGGAAACCATCAAAAAAATGAAAAGACAAGCTACTGAATGGGAGAATATATTTCCAAATGATTTATCTGATAAAGGGTTAATATCTAAAATATATAAACAGCTCGTGCAATTCAATATAAGAAAAACAAACAACTTATTAAAAACTTGGCAGACCTAAGTAGACATTTTTTCAAAGAAGACATACTAATGGCCAACAGACACACTAACAGATGCTTAACATCACTACACATCAATGAAATGCAAATCAAAACCACAGTGAGATATCACCTCACATCTCTTAGAATGGCTCTTGTTAAAAAGGCAATAAATAATAAATGTTGGCAAAATGTGGAGAAAAGGGGACCCTTATGCACTGTTGGTGGAAATTTAAATCAGTACAGCAATTATGGAAAACACTATGGAGGTTCCTCAAAAAATTAAAAATAGAACTACTATATGATCTAGCAATTCTCCTCTTGAGTATATAGTTGAAGAAACTGAAAACACTAATTGTAAAAGATATATGCACCCCAATGTTCATAGCAGCATTATTTACACTAGCCAAAATATAGAAGCAGTCTAAGTGTTCATGAACAAATGAATGGATAAATAAGCTGTGGTTTTATATACATATATATAAACAAAAATATTACTTGGCTATAAAAAAGAATGAAATTTTGCCATTTGCAACAACATGGGTGTACCTGGAGAGTATTATGCTTAGTGAAGTTAAGTCAGACAGAGGAAGACAAATACTGTATGTTTTCACTTATATGTGGAATCTAAAAAATAAAACGAACGAATATAACAAACCGGAAACAGATTCATTGATATAGAGAACAAACTGCTAGTTACCAGTTTGGAGAAGGGTGGAGGGAGGGAAAAGATAGGGGAAGGTAATTAAGAGATACAAACTACTAGGTATAAAATAAATAAGATACAAGGATGTAATGTACAGCACAGGGAAACTAGCCAATATTTTACAATAACTTTAAATGGAATATAATTTATAAAAATATCAAATCACTATGCTGTACACCTAAATCTAATATTACATTGTAAATCAACTATACTTCAATCAAAATGTTAATAAAGAAGACATGGGAGCATACAGTGGACTGTTTACATTGGTTACTTAAAGGTGGTGGGACAGGAAGTGGTATGGAATGCTAACTATGCTTTATACATCTCTGTATTGAGTTGTTTCAATAAGCTTTTTACTTTTGTCAAAATGTAGTAGGAATTTTTTGTAAGTATGTGTGGACTTGGATACAGATAGACTCTATACTTATCTGTGCTTATTCTTTATTTACTAGTTAGATTGAGAAAGCCACTTCACCTGTCTAATCCTCGATTTCTGTATCTTTAAAGTGGGGATGATAATGATTATTCCCTTCATGTGGTTGATGTGAGGATTAAATGAGCTGTATGAAAATTCAAGAACAGAAATAATTTGACAGAGTGTACACTCTTAGTAAGTGCAAATCATTCTGTCTTGGATAAAAGGGGCCTTATTCTAATAGTGCTCCTTGCCCCATCTGCTTATGTCTATTTAAGTTTCCCCCAGGAAGCTACCGTGTAGGGGAAAGGACTGTTTTGGGTCTTAAAGGCATGGAGCACTGAATTTAGTAAGTTTGAATGTAGGATTGACACAATACTGCATAAATAATAATGTTTTAAAAAATAGGTGATGACCAAGCTGTTATTTAGTTAATCTTCATAAATTTTTATTATAGGCAGCCTGACATATTTACATCTGTGACCAATTATAAAATAATTGTTAAACCAGTCAATCTGTCAGAGTTGAAATGTTGCTATATCTTGAGTTACATGGGTACCTGTTTTTTGTTAACTTACCTAAAATGCATTATATTCCTGGCATATGACTAGAAATTTATTTTGGGGAAAGATGCAGTCTCTTAGTGCTTCCTGGTTGTCCAAAATGGTTTGATGAAATATGCACTGGGGATAGTGATTCTCATCTTTGAAATGCATGGAGATTGAAAGTACTCAATCTTCAGAGCATGACTGACCACTGGCATATATATCATTTGACTTCATATTTGGATAGTATGTTTTTGTTGGTTTTCAAAATATCTCATTCTTGAAGCACACTAAAGAAGATAACCACATATTTCCTACTGAGGGATAATTTCAGTTCATAATTAAAAATTACTTCATTGCAGTTCCTTTTACAATATTTCAAAGTGTTATTGAAACATGTTTTGTTTCCTTTCAGTAGATTTAAATGCACCTTGATTTGCATCATCTGCGATAGATATTTAGCCTTACAGTTAATTTCCCATTTGAAAGCACCTCAACATTTGAAAGGGAATATGTTTCCTTTTTTAATTCAAGCTGCCAGATGTTAGGTAAACTCATGGATGTGGAGTGTGTGGTAGCTATCATTTGAGGATCTTTTGCCCTGTGTCTTCCCTTGTTTCTTTTCCCAGGCATGTTCCAGTGTCTTTTTTCAAAATGGCACTCACTTCTATTCAGAAGGGCACTACTTTAAGTGTATTTGGTTTTTTATTTGTATTGTTTTGTTTCTTTGTGTGTTTTGACAGTTGTCTGGAAACAGATATTCGAGAAAGGACTCCTGATTTCACCCAAATATTACAGTTTTACAATTTACTTGACCACCATTTTATGAAGAAATGTATCATTATTATAGCTTATTTTATTTTCCTTATTTTATTTTAAACTTGGAAGTCTAAGCTCAACTGGTAATGTCTGCTTTTGGATATTTTGTACCATGTTCAAAATTGCTACCCTAAAGACTTAAAGTGCATACAATAACATGCTACTTAGAAAATAGTATGATGATGTTACCTGAATTTTGGTCATGAGATTTAAAAAAAAAGAATGTGATAAACTGTGCAAATAAATTTTTCATTCACTGTTGAAATGTTTTTAAAATGACAAGACTAGGGTTTCCCTGGTGGTGCAGTGGTTGAGAGTCCACCTGCTGATGCAGGGGACACGGGTTCGTGCCCCTGTCCGGGAAGATCCCACATGACGCGGAGCGGCTGCGCCTGTGAGCTATGGCCGCTGAGCCTGCGCGTCCGGAGCCTGGGCTCCGCAATGGGAGAGGCCCGCGTACCGCAAAAAAAAAAAAGAAAGAAAAAAAAGACAAGACTAGATGCTGTGTGTACTAGTAAGGAAAAACATGAGGAAAAACAGACATAGAACTCACTTATTCAAGGGTGGCCTCGTATATCTTACATTCTAATGGGGATACTAATATTAATCAGATAAAATCACACCAAAAAATAGTGGGGAGGGACAGTTTCCTTAAAGGATGGGTTGGACTTAGTTAAGTGAGGGAAGGAGGAAAACGTATTTCAGGTAAAGGGTACAGAGTAAGTAGGAGGCACTGAAGGATAGAGGGCATGCTGAATGAATGGGCTCTGAGAGACAGGGGAAGCAAGGAGAGACGAGAGAGGTAAGTGGGGCCAGACAGTCTTACAGAAAATTAAAACTGTGACTCAAGGAGAACCAGTACCTGGGACATAGAGCTCAATGACTGTTAGATTCCTTTTCAATGTCAATAGCTACCCATAGTCAGTTAATCATTATCTGAGGTTTCCATGTGTAACACATACACACACACACCCTGCTACATATACAAATTTAAGACAAACTTTTACAATTATGTTGATGATTAAGAAGAGCATAATTATTTTATATGGTATAAATTTAGATGTCCTATAATTCATTCCTTTTTCTCCCTTAGAAGCTTAACAAGAATTGTAGGTAGCCAGTCCAAGATGAACCTAAACATTACCTTTTATATTAAAATTTAACTATCTCTCCATGTTATCAACTATATGATTATAATCTGTATATCATAGTAGAATATTAAATTAATTCCCCTCATTTTAAACTAATGACTAATTTAAATTTTAAATATTGCCTGTAATTAATTTTCATAGCTCATAAAGAAATACTGAACATCTTACCAAGTTGAAGTTGAATAAGCTCTCCTATTACTGAATACAAGAATACCATGCATATTAGCAGCAGGACTTATCAGGCATTGGGGCTTCAGAATGCTTTCCATCTATCATGGAATAGTTCTTCAATTCCTTCTGAAAATAGCTCCTCACTGCTGTCCTTCTCCTTATTATTAGATGTAGCCTATATGTAGGATGTTTTAGTTCTAAAATTGAAGATAATTATTATCTTGATAATTGGGTATTACTCCTGTGTGAACATGCATACCATTTAAGTCTCTCAGCATCAGCTTATTGATTTTTTTCAGGGTCAAAATTAGAAGCACCATCAATAATCTCAATACAACAAAATGCTGTGCATGGTGCAAAGGATTTATTCACTGAGTTGACCCTTACAATAAGGGGAAAGCATAGTTAATAGGATAAGTACCTTTAGTGATATGAGAGCAGATTTAACAAGTAGGCTCATGATATTTACTCGTCTTAATCATGTTATTTTTTCTTTTAAAAACTGTGCTGGCATGAGAAATCATTTCCTGGTTTTTTTTTCTCAATAATGCTTTAATTTCTCCTCCCAGCTGGACACAGTGCTTAAAGTGGTCTCCACTACTCAGAAACTACTTCCACGTTTATATTCTTCTACTTTTTGGTATCACGGTCCCTATCTCCAGGCTCGCCCACATTCTCCAGAGGAGCTTTGGTCTTCTTGTCCTTTTTCTTTTCCTTCTTGACCAACTGTGGAGACACTGGAGATGTTTTTGTTGCTTTCATTTTCTTGCTTCCGATTTGGGGCTTTTACTGCTTTAGCAACTGCCTGTGGCACTTTTACTGCTTTGGCCATGACCTCTCTCTGGCAAGTAATATCTGGCAAGTCCAAAGCCACCATGAAAATACTGATGCTAGACAGAAGAACTCACCACTTACTGTTGCAGATTGACTCCCTCTAGAGACCCATGAGCCAGACTAGAAAGGGATAACTGTCTACTGCTCATTTTCTATTTTACATTCTGTATTTTATCATTGTGAAAACAAATATTTTAAAATATATTAAATTTCAATTATTTTATATATTCTACTTATTCTGGCATGCCTACTTGATGTTAGACTCAAAAAGAAGCCCCAAATATCCACTTAAATAAAAAAATTCAAGACAAATGGACATTTAACCAGAGGTAAGAATATAAAAATTGAACCTATTATAACCACATTATTTTCTCTAGTTTTAGTATACTTTATTTCAAAACTGTATATAATAAGGGTGTCAGGATAAGTTAAGAGGGAAAAAAACTGATAAAAAATATAAAGTACCAAATATTATATAAACCTTAGTTCCCTAATACAATTATAATTTATACATATTTATAGATTGGTATAGATAGATTTAGATTGTGTGTGTTTGTGCGTAATTAAATATATTTCTTTTTAACATTTTTCAGCTATTTACTTTTTCCTGAACTTTGGCCTGGTAATAAAAAAGAAAAGAATGAGAAGAATGTAAGAAACTTCTACAAAAGAAAATGTTAGTTCAACTTGACAATTTTTAATCTTCCTTTAACACTAGAGACTAATATTCATCATACTGTGCATGCAATTTAAAGTGAAAATTAGAATTCGTTTTTTTCAGAGCTATAGAGTGTTCACAGCTTGGGTTGTTTAAAGTAGCTTTGGTTTTTAAGATTGTATTAGGGAGAGTTTTTAAAGAAACATTTATATTCATTTCAATTTTTAATTTAATTTTTATTAGGTTTCAATGCATTACATTTAGGGAATATATAGGTTTCAATTATTTTCTTTTTCTCTCATATGCAGGTACTTATTAAAAGAGGTTTGCCATTTCAGCCAATAATTTTACATGTTAAAATCACACAGCCTCCTCACACACAAAATTCTTTGTATATATTAGATTCTCATGCTTCTCTCTAATAATAGGACCTTGAAATCAAAAACGGTATTACTTATAAAGTTATAGAACCCACATTCTTTATGCTTTTAGAATTTGTGGAGAGTCAAGTGTTGGTAACTAGTAAATACTACCTTTACCTGATCAACCGAAATTACAGATTAACTGTTTAAACACAACTAATGATTATTCAAAATTCTCAAAATAATGAGTAGCCATAGGCCCTTGCAAAATAACAGTTTACAAACATATAACTGCCATTCATAAGTTAAGCTCATCTATTCATTGAAATTATTTCTTCAGGTGTCTGTTAACCTTATTATAAAATTGAATTTAAGTTTGTAAGCTTCTTTGAGTAACTGCATGCAGTCATAATGAACACAATTGAATTTCTTTAAAATATTCAGACTTTTCAGTTGTTTCTAAGATCCTCACCTAGATTACTGAGTTTTTTTCTGTATTAAGTAAAATAATCAAATTAAGCAGTGTTTCTGTTTTTTATACTTTTCTAAGACTAATGTGGCAGCTCACTGAAGAGAGGCTATCTCTCACGATTGTGCTCTATAATTTGTAGATGGTATTTGGGCAGGCATATGTTGATTAAATGTGTGGTTCTTTTAAAATTCACTACACACTCCTGATCAAAATTCTTTGAAAACTATGAATGGAACTCTATTTTCTTAACCTTGTAAGGAATCTGACTCAAACCAACAAGTATATCATGTTTAACAGTGAGAAATTAGGTAAATTCCTATTAAGTCAGAAAAAAAGACAAGGGTTTTCTTGTTACCTGGCCACTGTGATAAAGTAGATCTTAGAAAAAAAGAGTACTTTGCTTCCGGATTGCTATTCTTAGTTAAAGTATGTTGTTTTCTTCTTACTCTATAAATAATTCCTGGAGACAGTTCTTTGTGGGGCAAAAAATTAATTTTGGAGTTTGAATCCAGCACTAACTACTTAAACTTGTTTGAAGACAATTAACGTGTTTTCAGAATCATCATCTATAAATGGGTTACAGCATCAACAACAGAAATCTATGTCACAGAGTTGTTACAAGAACATGCTGAGGATGACATATGAAAGCACTTTATAAGTGGCAGGGCAATAATAGACTTGGTATAATTATTAACAGAAATAATGAAAACACAAAGCATATTATTTATTTTTTGCTAATTATGAACTTGTTTTATTTCCCCTCATGCACTACACATTCTGCTTGCCCATATTATTTAGTATTCCTTCTAAACATGCTGCATTTTCTGCCCACTCTGCCTTGACATTTTTGTTAGTTTTTTCCCTATGCCTGGATTGCCCTTTTTGTATCTCTGTTCATTAAAATAGTCCTCAGCTGTCAAGATCCATACGAATACCAATTATCCCATGAACTAGTCTTTAAATTCCCCACTCCTGCTTTCTTTTCTAGTTGGAGCAATCTCTTCCTCTTCTGTCCATCATGGAGTTTCTCCCACTGTTTTTTATTAATTACTATCTCATTTTGCCTTGAAATCCCTTGCTTCTCCAGTGTAGTCCGTTAATCAGCAGTATGGACATCACCAGGGAACTTGTTAGAAATACAGAATTCCAGGGCTGTGCCTTAGGCCAAGATCCTGGGTGATTCCCACGCATATGACAATTTGAGAAGCACTGCCCTAATTCATTGTAAAACCCTGGGAGGTGGGGGAGGGGAG
>NW_020174156.1:619161-652441 GCF_003031525.2 Neophocaena asiaeorientalis asiaeorientalis
GCTTCACTGTCTTCTCTCACTTCCCTCCACAAGGCTCTACATCATCCAGTGCTCTGCACATAATAGGTGTTCTGTAAATCGGTGTTGTGTTGAACTGAATTTTACTTTTATTATTTTGAAGTCAGAAAAATCCAGTTTAGGAAAACTCAAATGTTAGGAAAGGATGTTCTAAAGTCAGAGCAGGAAGAAAGATATTCATTATTGATGCCACTCATGTCAACTAATCAATATTTCTTGGTCATCAACTACTACTGTACTTTTTCATGCATAAAATATTAGTATGGATCCTTGATCTTATAAAAAAAGGATCTTCAGTCTAACTTTCACCTTCAAAAAGTTCGTTTAGATAACTGAATCAAAATATGGTTGCTTTGTCATCCTTGTAAATATTTAATATATGCTATTAGGAGTCATGACAGTACTTTAAGGCACTGGACCTCCAAAAATGACTGGTAAATATCAAGATGTGATTTCATTAAATTATTTAAACAGATCAATTCATCATTTGTCTTGATTGTCCATAAAATGGTGAATAATACCATAAGCAACATTTTCTCATTTATAATTAAAGATGATTTTATACTGTAAGATATTTTCTTTTCCAGTTGTGATATTTTCCTTTTACATACTTAATTTACAGTATTTTTCTGTGTAGAATTCCATTAAAAATTTAAAAGGTTATGAGTACCATAAAGTCACATTTACCTGTCTGTATTCACTAATTGCTGTGGGTTAAATTAAGCACATCTTTAATTGTAGGTGGTTTCTTCCATTGCCTAGAAAGTTGCAAGTGTGCTTCTCTCACTGTCAGCTGATATGTGCTTAGGGAACAGAAACTAATTTTAACATTAGCCCAAGCAAAATGTAATTAGGACGGCTAATCTGCTGAAAACTACCCCCAGCTAAAATCCCTTTTTTTATGTAATGCCATTTTAATGGAAATGACATTTTTATGAAACACAAGTGACAAAGACATGAATGATGCCTGTGAGCCTTTTATTTAATTTTGTGTGTTCCCTAATTTGTTACTAAAGGGAGAGTAGGAGCACTCCACTCCTACCATTTTGGATATGAAATAGATTTTTAAGGTAGAATTTTTAATGTAAAGACTCAATTTTACTTAAAATAATTGTTTAAAATAACAAACCTAGGTCGTAATTAATTCTCTAAAAGGGCAATGAATGTGTGTGTGTGTGTGTGTGTGTGTGTGTATGGCATGACAACCATAAGTAGAAGGGCTTTGGGAATTATGTTTTTCATCACTGCCCTTTTTCATTAATATGGATGATTGAAACTGACTTCACTTGTGTGACTTTCATTTTCTTTTAAGAATAGATACTCTGAATTTAGGGTTTGGATGTTAAGGGCAATGTAAAGGGATTAATAATTCTCTTAGAAATAACAACTATTATTACTACCACAGTTTATGAGTTCTTAGTTTATGCTAGGAACTATACTAAATATTTCAGGCTTTTCTTATTTGATGCTATAACAATTTTGTGAGCATATTCTCATTGCATAGATTATAAAAACTCAAGCTCAGGCACTTTAAGAGACAACTAGTAAATGAATGGAACATTTGGGATTTGATTCCCTTGTAGCCTAAAGCCAATTTAATATTCTTAACCAATAGGCTCTAGAGACTCAAGAAAAATACTTGATTCTTAATGCTGTGCTAGAAACCACAATGACAGAGTAACATGCACACCTGTTACCATTTTTCTCTTGCATTGTTTCTGACATGAAATTGGGGCTTTAATTTTTGTGTTACTAGAGTGTGGTTTAAATTTGAGAGATTTGCTTTGAAATCCAAAATTATGTAAATGTTCAAAATGTTCTGTGAAATATAGGAAATACAACTGTGCTTTTTACCTATAGACCTGTGCTTAGGTGAGACCAAGTCATTGTCTAACTAAATGGTCCTCAGAAAGCAATGCTAATAACTTACTCAATTCTTTGTTAAAACTCAAGTTCTTTCTGAAATGATTCTCCTTCTAAATTTAAGTTTATTTTGCTAACCCAGGCTGATTTCACCTTTTGACTTTAATTTGAATATGATAAACATTATAATAATCTGAATTTTGATATTACAACCTATTTCAGAGTTTAAAGCCTTTTGATTAAGGCACTCAGCACTTTGGCTTCATTAAATAAGTGGAGTGTTAGTAATTACAAACTTATTCATGTGGATCCATGTTCTGCCACTTACCAAGTGTATCTACTAGGGCAAGTGTTTGTAAGCAGTGAGGTGCCAAAGTAAAACTCATAGAAGGGTCACAGAGGAGCATCACAGGATATTTTAATTTTTCAAGGAAAACACAAAGGTGCTTGACATCTGTCGGACATCTATTGAATACTATGCAAACTACTAGCTCAGAGAAGTTCATTGTTTTAACATTAGATTGTACTGCATCGCTTTTGATGCTATCATGTATTTACAAAGCTGTGTTTTAAGTTTGCTTGTTAAAAGCAACTACCATATGAATAACAATGTACAGTGGGAAATGAGAGTGGTGATGTCCAGTATGATTTCAATGTTTGAGAAGTGTGACCCAAAAGGAACACAAATTCCATTAGTAGATAATTGTGGTTATTTAAGAATGAAATTTTAAAAAAATACCTTCTTCTTTAAATTGTGTATATTTTTCTCCAATCAGCTACTAAGATTATTAGGATATAAATACTTATTAAGTAGTTTGGATCTAATTACTTAAAATATGGAACTGTTACATATTTCATTATATATAATAAAATATAATTCACATGCCATACAATTTTCTCATTTAAAGTATACAATTATTAGTTTTTACTATATTCACAGATTTGTGCAATCATCACCAAAATTGATTTTAGACGATTCTCATCATCCCTTGAAGAAATGCCATACCCACTGTCAGTCATTCTTCATTTCTCCCCAGCTTCCAGCAATTACTAATCTACTTATGTCTCTATAGATTTGCCTATTCTGGATCTTCTATCTAAATGGAATCTTTTAAAATGTTGTCTTTTGTGACTAGTTTCTTTCACTTAACATAATGTTTTCTAGGTTCATTCATGTTGTAGTGTGTATCACTATTTCATTATATTTTATTCCTGAATTATATTCTCTTGTTGTTAGGTACATTTAGTTTATCCATTCACCATCTGATGGGCATTTGGATTATTTCCATTTAATTCCATGGAATAAAGCTGCTATGAACATTTGTGTACCAATTTTTGTGTGAACATATATTTTCATTTTTCTTGAGTATATAGGGTGAAATTAATGAGTCATGACTCTATATTTACTTATTTGAGAAACTTCCAGGTTGTTTTCCAAAATATTGCATCATTTTGTATTCTCACCAGCAGTGTATCAGTGTTCCAATTTTTCCACATCCTCACCAACACTCATTATTATATATTTCTTTGCTTAGAGCCACCCTAGTAGGTATAAAGTGGTATCTCATCTTGGCTTTAATTCGCATGTCTCTAATGGTTAATGATCTCTTAATGTGCTTATTGGCAATTTGTATGTATTTAGAGAAATATATATTCAGATCCTTTACCCACTTCTTAATTGGATTGTCTTATTATTATTGAATTGTAAGGGTTTGGATACTTATATATAATCTGAACACAAGTCCCTTATTAGATGTATGATTTGCAAATATTTTCTCCTATGTTGTTTGGTCTATTTTCATTTTCTTGATGGTATCTATTGAAACACAATTTTTAAAAAATTTAAAGAAGTCAAATTTATGTAGTTTGTCTTTTGATATCATATTTAAGAATGCTTTCCCTAATCCTGAGGTCATGGGAAATTTCTCCTATATTTTCTAAGTGTTTCATTGTTTAAACTCTTCCACTTAAGTCTATGATACAACTTTGAGTTGAGTATGGTATGAGGAAGGGATTCAGATTTATTTTCTTGGATATGAATGTCCTGTTTCACCAACACCATTTGTTGAAATGAATTTTCTTTTCTTATTGAATTGTCTTGGCTCCCTTGTTAAAATCAATTGACTAAAACTGTGAGGGTTTATTTCTGTATTTCCAATTCTATTCCATTGACCTCCATACTTATCCTTATGCCAGTACCATGCAGGCTTGCTTTATAGACAAAGTCTGTAACTTTGTAGTAAGTTCTGAACTCAGGAAGTATGAATCCTCCATCTTTGTTCATCTTTTTCAAGATTGTGTTGTTTATTCTGGGTCCCTTAAATTTTCATATGAATTTAGGATCAGCTTGGCCATTTGAGCAAAGAAGTCAGCTGCAATTTTGATAGGAATTACATTGAATCTGTAAATCAATCTGAGGCATCATGGCTCAATAATATTAAGAGTTTCAACTCATGAATATGGGATGTCTTCCCATTTATTTAGGTCTTTAATTTCTTTCAATAAATTTTTGTAGTTTTCACAGAAAAAGTTTATACTATTTTTGTTAAATTTATTTCTAAGTATTTTATTAGTTACGTTATATTGTAAATGTAATTGTTTCTTAGTTCCATTTTTGGATTTTTCACTGCTAATGTATAGGAATATTATTGATTTTTAATATTGATCTTATATGCTTCATTTTTGAACTCATTTATTACTTCTTATGTATATTTTTTGTTGTGGTAAGAACACTTAACATGAGATCTACTCTCTTAAGATATTTTTGATGGTACAAGACAGTATTGTTAACTACAGGCCCAATGGTATGTTGTAGATATCCAGAACTTAATAATCTTGTATAACTGAAACTTTATACCTATTGAATAACAGCTTACCATTTCCTCCTTACCCCAGTCCCTGGAAACCACAATTCTACACTTTGCTTCTATGTGTTTGACTTTTTTATATACCTCATGTAAGTGGAATCATGCAATATGTTTCCTTCAGTGACTGGCTTATTTCACTTGGCATAATGGCTTCAAGGTTCATCTATATTGTTGCATATAGCATGATTTCCAGCTTTTCTTAAGGCTGAATAATATTCCATTGTGTGTATATACACCTTTTCTTTGTCCATTCCTTCACTGATGGACATTTAGTTGTTTTTCATTATCTTGGCTATCGTGAATAATGCTGCAATTCACATGGGAATGAAAATAGCTCTTTGAGATATTAATTTCAATTCTTTTGGATAAATATCCTAAAGTGGGATTGCTGAATCACATGGCATTTCTGTTTTTAATTTTTTGAGGAGGCTTCATATTGTTTTCCATAATGGCTTCATCGTTCTACATTCCCATCAAGAGTATACAAGGCTTTTGTTTTCTTCACATCTTCACCAACACTTGTTATTTATTATTGTTTTTTAGTAATAGCTATCCTAAGGTGTGAGATGATATCTCATTGTGGTTTTGATTTGCATTTCCCTGATGATTAGTGATATTGAGCAATCAATGCAATTCCTATCAAAATCCCAGTGGCATGTTTTAAGACAGAAATAGAAAAGCAATCCTAAAATATATATGAAACCACAAAGGACCTCAAATAGCCAGACCGATCTTGAGAAAGAACGAAGTGGAGGCATCACGCTTCCTGACTTCAAAATATATTACAAAGCTACAGTAACTAAAACAGCTAGGCATAAAAGACAGTCTTTATGTCTGACATAAAGACAGACACATACACCAATGTGACAGAATAGAAAGCCTCTAAATAAACTCCTGAATTATATGGTCAACTGATCTTCAACAATGGTGCCAAGAATAAACAATGGGGAAAGGAGAGTCTCTTCAACAAATGGTGTTGGGGAACACTGAATATACACATGCAAAAGAATGAATTCGGATCCTTACTTTACACCATACACAAAAATCAACCCCAAATGGATTAAATACTTAACTGTAAGACATGGACATATAAAACTCTTTGAGGAAAACATAGGGGAAATGCTTCATGAAAATGGTCTTGGTAATGACTTCTTGAATATGATGTCAAAAGCACAGACAAAGAAGGAAAAACAGAAAAGTGGGACTATGTCAAACTAAAAAACTTCTGCATAGCAAAGAATATAATTAACAGTGAAAAGGCAACCTCTAGAATGGGAGAAAAAATTTGCAAACTATATATCTAATTAGGGGTTAATATCCAAAATATATAAGGAACTCCTTCAACTCAATAGCAACAGCTCTAAAACCTGACTAAAATTGAGCAAAATACTTGAATAGACATTTCTCCAGAGAAGACACACAAGTAGCAATCAGGTATATTTAGTTTGTGCTTCTTTTTCTAAGTTCTTGGAGTGGAAGTTTAGGTTATTTATTTGTAATCTTTGCCAATATAGGTGTTTAAGGTTATAAATTTCTACTTAAGCACTGCATTAGCAGCATCCCATAAGTTTTGATATATTACATCTTCATTTAAATTTTCATTTATCTCAAGCTATTTTCTATTTTTCTTGTGATTTCATCTTTAAACCATTGTTTAGTTAGGAGGGTATTGTTCAATTTCCACACATTTGTGAATTTTCTGAATTTTTTTCTGTTACTGATTTCTAGTTTCATTCCATTGTAGCTGGAGAACATACTTTGTATGGTTTTAATCATTTAAATTTATTGAGGCTTGTTTAATGCTCTAGTATATGGTCAATTCTAGAAAATATTCTTAAGAAGAATGTGTGTTCTGCTGTTGTTTGGTGAATTATCCTATAGATGTATTAGGTCTAGTTTGTCATTCAGTCTACTATTTCTTTATTGAACTCCTGCTGGTTGTTCTGTGCATTATAGAATGTGAAGTCTCCAAGTCTTATTGTCTATTTCTTCCTTTATCCTGTCAGATTTTACTTTGTATTTTGGGGGACTCTGTTTTAAGGTACATATATACTTTTTATATTGTATTTTCTTGATAGTTTGACCCTTTTATTAAAATAAAATGTCCTTCTTTATCTCTAGTAACATTTTTTTTTGTTTTAAAATCTATGCTGCCTAATATTACTATAGCCACTCCAGCTTTCTTATGGTTGTTGTTTGCATGATACATACATAATTTCCATCCTTTTATTCTCAAATAATTTGTATTTTTAAATATAAATGGCTTTTGTAGACAGCATATAGTTGGATCTTGTTTTATCCAGTATGACAATCTCTGTCTTTTGATTTCAGTTTCAAATCCATTCACATTTAATGTTTTTTATATAGTTTTTTATATAGTTGGATCTATATCTGCCCTTTACTTTTGATTTTATATAACTCTCATGGGTTTTTTATTCCTCTGTTCCTCCCTTACTTCATATTTTTGCATTAAGCAAATAATTTCTGATGTAACATTTTAATTCCTTGAATGAGTTTTTTATTATATTTTTTGAGTTATTTTCTTAGTGGTTTCTCTAGAATTTAACCATATTTATCTCAATTTATTATAATCTACTTCAGATTTATGCTTAATTCTGTGAGATATAGGACACTTACTCCTTTATAGCTGTATTTCCTCTCTTGCGTTTTATGCTATTATTTTTATGTATGTATATTACATCTATGTATTTTACAAATCCAACAATGTATTGTTATAATTATTACTTTATATAATTTGGTGGCTTTTACAAAAGCAGGAAGAAGAAAGGAGAGCAAGTATTTATTTATAATGTTTGTTATATTAACCTTCTTATTTAACATATCTTGTTCTTATTATTTGTTTCTGTGGATTCAGGTTGCCATCTGGTGTGATTTCCCTAGGATGACCGCGGTTTTAGCAGGGCTATCTTTGACTTCCTTTTTCACCAATCTCTCTGTTAATCTGTGTGCCTCTGTTCGTACCACAACCAGCTGTTAGGCTCCAGTAATTGCAAGCACAGTTTTTGAGGCCAGTCTCTGTGGTTCTAATATTGATAAGGCTCTTGTTAACTGTCATTTTCCCTGGTTCTCTCTAATAAACTAGTTGGCTTATGGTTTAGTTTATTGCTTTCTTGAAGCTCCCAGACTTTTCTCACTTCCTTGCCACTAAATATCCATTGCTTTTTAGAGTAATCTTAGGCTTGAACTTCCCCACACTATGTTCAAAATACAGTTAGTTCCCTTGGGAGAGCTTCAGATATCTCTGATCTTATAATCTGCTCTTTCCCTAGGCACAATCTCTGAATAATGACTCAAGAACTGGGAACAGGTAATATGGCCTGCTCCTCTTGCAGTATCATCCCTGATGTAAAAGCAGAATGCTGTGTAGGACAGTAGCCTTTGATCTTCTCGCCCTGTTTTTGCTATCATGGAATTTTACCCTACAAATAAGCTGGATCAATGCATGTTGAGTTCCAATATTCTTCACCTGTCATGCTTGTCATAAAAGCTTTGTGTTGTGAGTGGGACTGGTTGGAGAAGGTGAATCCCTGCCTTCTCAGTCACACTTGCCTGGAATTTAGTCTCTGCAACACAGAGCCTGAAGATGATGAGAAATGCTTGTGGCGAGGCTCTCCTGTAGAGATATCACAGTCTGTGTCTGAGAGTTGGAGAGAGAGGGAGCCTTGCATTCTTGACCCCATCCACTTGGAGTGTAGTTTGAATCACATTAAGCTGGAGAGCAAAGGGAGGAAGCAGGTTGTGGCTCAAGCGACAGACTCTTCCTGTTTGTACTGAGATTTAGTAGATTTTCTTGAACAAATATTTCCTTTTTTTCTGTACACCCTTAGGACAATTTTCATAAACTTCAAGCGGTCATTTTTTCTGTAACTTTTACCAGTTATGATTGTCTCATTGGAGACGGGGTCTGAGAGCTCCTAATGTTGCCATCCTGGATTTTGTCTGTTGACTTTGTCTTTTAGCCTCCGGCACCATGGAATAATTACTGAGACACTAAGCATACCATGAACAGAGAAAGTTTGGGAGTCTTTAAAGACAAGTTACTAAACCTATCCCCATCTCAAACTTTACATCACTAAAATAAAGATAATGATATACACCTCAATAATGTTTTTAGGATTAAATGAAATACAACTCTGAGTGCTCCTGACACATAAGGCACCAAAATAAACTTGACTATTTTTATCTCATATGTTTTTATGAGGGTAATGTATATACTATATGTAAAATGTTATGTAAAATGCTGTAAATATTATTATAGCTTTTTTTTTTTTTTTTTTTTTTTTTTTTGGCGGTACGCGGGCCTCTCACTGCTGTGGCCTCTCCCGCTGCGGAGCACAGGCTCCGGACGTGCAGGCTCAGCGGCCATGGCTCACGGGCCTAGCCGCTCCGCGGCATGTGGGATCTTCCTGGACCGGGGCACAAACCCGTGTCCCCTGCATCAGCAGGCGGACTCTCAACCACTGCGCCACCAGGGAAGCCCTGTTATAGCTTTAAATATTTTTCATACTCTGCTCCATTTTGTTTCTTAATTCAATCTGATGATAGAGTAACTGATATTGGGTGTCCTGTTTGTAGAGACTTAGGTGAATTCCTGCATTTTGTGAAATTCAACATGTAGATATAAGTATAAACCAGTAAAAGAATAAATGAAAATCAATGCTTCTGCTTCCCTTTAAGTCTGTGATCAAAGTAGAAGCCTCAGTAAATGATATTTCTTGGGGATTAAAACCCAATAGACAATGATTGTCCAACATGCCCTTGACCATCAGGTCTTCACATCTGGTAATTTCACCAGGATTTTCTTAGCCTTGATCATTATTGCCTAATTTGGGTCCATTTAGAATGCCAAAGCCCAAGCAGCTTGAATGTATGAAAACCTGCTGTTTTATGACATGGAGAGCTCATTGCATTTCATTTTCTTAATTCATGTCAAACTTTCAAATGTTTTTACTTAGAAGAAGTAAATTACAGAGCCCTGAGTCTTTCTTAAAACACATTTTATCTATAAGCTCCAAAAATATTTTCTTAAATATTGTTTAGAATATGAATTGTTCGTGTTTTATTTCTTATTTCACTAGCAAGAAATTCTCTAAGTCTAGTATTCAGAATCTATGACCCAAAAGCTAATACAACTTTTATTTTGTTTCTTACTGGCAATACAATTGGGATTATGTTGGAAAGGTTGACGTGACATGATGTCTTTGAATTGCCTGTAAGCACTGTAATAATGCTTAGGCACTCTTCAGAATTGGGGAGTAAAATTGAAAAACTAAGGAAGGAAATAAAGCGGAATATTAGTAAAATGAGGGAGAGAGGTATAGGAAGCAAAGGATGCCAAGAATAAGATAAAGAATGAAAGATAAAGAGGAAATTCAAAAGTCAGTGTAGCATAGATAATGATAATAACATTTGTGGGGTTTACAGAGTGTTGTGTATACAGTTTGCTTGCCAGTCTCCTACTTCTAGTAGGAAGCATTTAGCTGAAGAAAGAGGAAGCCACACCCACTCAAACTAACTACATCAAAAGGGGGTGCATTATAAAGATCCTGGGAAATAGCACAGAATTCATTTGTCAGCAATATCATTGGGCTTCATGTGGACTGGAAAGATAGTTTCTTCTCTCTGTCTTTGGGGACATTTATTCTTTTCTCCTTGTTTCTTTCTTCACACATTTCTTTCATTTAATTATGCAAACTGGTTATCTTTGTAAGCCCCTCAGCCTCTGCTCCTTCATAATTTCAGTCCATATGTGGCCAGCATGGACCCTTTTTTGCTGCACACTTCCCCATCTCTTCTTCTTAGATCACTGACTCAGAATGACTGCCCTAATTTCAAATTTCAGGTAGAGAGAATGTAATTGGCTGAATGTGTATAAGTTGTCTGCTTTTGGTCTAATTACTATGGCCGAAAGGATGAAGTCTGCGTTATGTTGGGCTATTCTTATGAGGGTTGTGGGATGAACTGGTTCTCTAAGAAAAGAAGAGACATATTTACATATCTATTATGTGCTATCTACTAAATTCCTTGAGCAAAAAGGTCATGTCCTATTAATTCCTTTCCCCAGCACCTTGCACAGTTTTAATATGAACATTGAACGAAATAATCTTCACTTCAAGGGAAATTTCCATTTCTGTCTTTAAGGGGCAGTGCTACTGACACAAATGAAGAAAAAATTCCAGTCCCTACTTTTTTGATGGGTATCATCAAGGTAACTTGCCTTGAACAATGATTAACCTTTTTGGAAAGTGAACTTAGTTGAGCAGAATTTGAAGATATTTTCCATACCTGGGAATGAAGCAACAATGATGTAACACCTGTCCGTTTTGTAGACCAGTGTTCTGAAACTATTCTTAGTAGTTGAATTTATGCTAAAATTTTACCTAGAATTGCCTAGAATACAAATAAATAAAATATATAAAAATAGAACGCATAGTTAAAGCAGGTGTAAAAGGTCAAGCTCTACCTATTTATCTTTGTTCTGTTCATCCTCCAACAGGCCCACCCCTAAACTAGAGGAACCTCTACAGAACCCAAGGGCTTCAGAGACCATTGCTTTTAGGTAAGAAGCAAGGAAATTTTATTCTTATTTGCTTAGTGTTTGAGTACATTTATAATTTTAAGTACACAAAATTATGATACAAAAGATTTTGTGAAGACATAGAAAAGGGTTTTATTGTATATTTTTTCCATTGCTGCAAGTTTCTTAGGTGTACAATTCAAAGATAGAAACTCATTTGTTCAATAAACTTTTAATGAGCATTATTTGCTACATTCTATGCTTGGCAGTAAAATGTGAACAAGACAGGACCTCTGTTATGTGTCCAGAGTCTACACTAGAACTATGTGAAATAAGAACATTTTAATTTCATTACACTTAATGCAATATAGATACCTTACTTAGAACTATCAGTGGAAAGGAACTAGCAAACATTTCAGTACTCAGAATAAGTTCAGGAGTTCATATTCTTCCAATCTCACCTTTCTCCTGAAACATGGACTTAAGACCATTGTTGGTATAACCATTGGCTCTTGTTGTTTCTGCTTGGACCTTTTGATTTCTCTCCTTTTCTCCAATATGAATTGAAACATGGATTTCCCAAAAAAAATGCAAAATAACTGAAAATGTTATAATTGACATCACTAGGTTAGTGTAACAATGTTGTGCTGAAATGAAAAGAAATAAATATCTCTGCTTATATTGAAAAATGTTATAGAACTATTTAGTTGTGAGAATGCACTGTTGGAATAGCAAAATATTTTTTTATACTCAAATACGTTGTCTAAGACTAATGTATCTTCATAGAACTGTAGACATTAGAACTAAAAGGGAACTTAGAATTCATTGTAGGCATTATGATTGCCTACCAAGTATCCATTCATCATATCTGAATTTGCAAGAGAATTCCAGTCTTGTTCAGGGTGGAATGTGTCCAACTCCAGCTAATGGAAGTACCATACCTCTAAGGGCCATTTAGAAACATTTGAGCATGTTTTAGAGTGTCAAAAGGGCTAAGAGATAATGTTGACATTCAGTCCCTTTGGGTTGTAGATGCTACATGTCCTGGAACGTACAGAATTGTCCTGCATAACAAAGAATTTTCCAGCTTCAAGTACTACCAGTTTCCCCAGCAAGAAACTCTGGTTTAACCCAGTTCTGCTAATCATATTACCCTCTTTGTCCAGCTTACTTTTTTTTTTTAACATCTTTACGGGAGCATAATTGCTTTACAGTGGTGTGTTGTTTCTGCTTTATAACAAAGTAATCAGCTATACGTATACATATATCCCCATATCCCCTCCCTCTTGCGTCTCCCTCCCACCTTCCCTATCCCACCCCTCTAGGTGGTCACAAAGCACAGAGCTGATCTCCCTGTGCTATGTGGCTGTTTCCCACTAGCTATCTATTTTACATTTGGCATTGTATATATGTCCATGCCACTCTCTCACTTCGTCCCAGCTTACACTTCTCCCTCCCTGTGTCCTAAAGTATATTCTCTATGTTCGTGTCTTTATACCTGTCCTGCCATGAGGTTCTTCAGAAACTTTTATATATATTTTTTTAGATTCCATATATATGTGTTAGTGTACAGTATTTGTTTTTCTCTTTCTGACATACTTCACTCTGTATGACAGACTCTAGATCCATCTACCTCACTACAAATAACTCAGTTTCATCTTTTTATGGCTGAATAATATTCCATTCTATATATGTGCCACATCTTCTTTATCCATTCATCTGTTGACAGGCACTTAGGTTGCTTCCATGTCCTGGCTATTGTAAATAGATCTGCAATGAATATTGTGGTACAGGACTCTTTTTGAATTATGGTTTTCTCAGGGTATATGCCCAGTAGTGGGATTTCTGGGTTATATGGTAGTTCTATTTTTAGCTTTTCAAGGAATCTCCATACTGTTCTCCATAGTGGCTGTATCAACTTACATTCCCAACAACAGTGCAAGAGGGTTCCCTCTTCTCCACACCCTCTCCAGCATTTATTGTTTGTATATTTTTTGATGATGGCCATTCTGACCAGTGTGAAGTGATACCTCATTGTAGTTTTGATTTGCATTTCTCTAATGATTAGTGATGTTGAGCATCCTTTCATGTGTTTGTTGGCAATCTGTATATCTTCTTGGGAGAAATGTCTATTTAGCTCTTCTGCCCATTTTTGGAATGGGTTGTTCGTTTTTTGATATTGAGCTGCATGAGCTGCTTGTAAATTTTGTAGATTGATCCTTTGTCAGTTGCTTCATTTGCAAATATTTTCTCCCATTCTGAGGGTTGTCTTTTCATCTTGTTTATGGTTTCCTTTGCTGTGCAAAAGCTTTGAAGTTTCATTAGGTCCCATTTGTTTATTTTTGCTTTTATTTCCATTTCTCTAGGAGGTGGGTCAAAAAGAATCCTGCTTTGATTTATGTCATAGAGTGTTCTGCCTATCTTTTCCTCTAAGAGTTTTATAGTGTCTGGCCTTACATTTAGGTCTTTAATCCATTTTGAGTTTATTTTTGTGTATGGTGTTAGGGAGTGTTCTAATTTCATTCTTTTGCATGTAGCTGTCCAGTTTTCCCAGCACCACTTATTGAAGAGGCTGTCTTTCCTCCATTGTATATTCTTGCCTTCTTTATTAAAGATAAGGTGACTATATGTGTGTGGGTTTATCTCTGGGCTTTCTATCCTGTTCCATTGATCTATTTTTGTGTTTTTGTGCCTTTACAATACTGTCTTCATTACTGTAGCTGTGTAGTATAGTCAGAAGTCAGGTACCTGATTCCTCAAGATCAGATTTTGTTTCTCAAGATTGTTTTGGGTATTCGCGGTCTTTTGTGTTTCCATACAATTGTGAAATTTTTTGTTCTGGTCTCTGAAAAATGCCATTGTAGTTTGATAGGCATTGCAGTGAATCTGTAGACTGCTTTGGGTAGTATGGTCATTTTCACAATGTTGATTCTTCCATTCCAAGAACATGGTATATCTGTTTGTATCAACTTCCATTTCTTTCATCAGTGTCTTATAGTTTTCTGCATACAGGTCTTTTGTCTCCCTAGGTAGGTTTATTCCTAGGTATTTAATCCTTTTTGTTGCAGTGGTAAATGAGAGTGTTTCCTTAATTTCTCTTACAGATTTTTCATCATTAGTGTATAGGAATGCAAGTGATTTCTGTGCATTAATTTTTTATCCTGCTACTTTACCAAATTCATTGATTAGCTCTAGTAGTTTTCTGGTAACATCTTTAGGATTCTCTATGTATAGTATCATGTCATCTGCAAACAGTGACAGCTTTACTTCTTCTTTTCCAATTTGGATTCCTTTTATTTCTTTTTCTTCTCTGATTTCTATGGCTAAAACTTCCAAAACTATGTTGAATAAGAGTGGTGAGAGTGTACAACCGTGTCTTGTTCCTGATCTTAGAGGAAATGGTTTCAGTTTTTCACCATTGAGAATGATGTTGGCTCTGGGTTTGTCATATATGGCCTTTATTTTGTTGAGTTAAGTTCCCTCTATGCCTACTTTCTGCAGAGTTTTTATCATAAATGGGTGTTGAATTTTGTCAAAAACTTTTTCTGCATATATTGAAATGATCATATGGTTTTTCTCCAATTTTTTCATGTGTTTTATCACATTGTTTGATTTGCATATATTGAAGAATCCTTGCATTCCTGGGATAAACCCCACGTGATCATGGTGTATGATCCTTTTAATGTGCTATTGGATTCTGTTTGCTAGTATTTTGTTGACGATTTTTGCATCTATGTTCATCAGTGATATTGGCCTGTGGTTTTCTTTCTTTGTGACATCTTTGTCTGGTTTTGGTATCAGGGTGATGGTGACCTCATAGAATGATTTTGGGAGTGTGCCTCCCTCTGCAATATTTTGGAAGAGTTTGAGAAGGATAGGTGTTAGCTCTTCTCTAAACGTTTGATAGAATTCACCTGTGAAGCCATCTGGTCCTGTGCTTTAGCTCATTGGAAGATTTTTAATCACAGTCTCAATTTCAGTGCTTGTTATTCACCTGTTTATATTTTCTATTTCTTCCTGGTTCAGTCACAGAAGGTTGTGCTTTTCTAAGAATTTTTCATTCTTCCAGGTTGTCCCTTTTATTGGCATATAGTTGCTTGTAGTAATCTCTCATGATCCTTTGTATTTCTGCAGTGTCAGTTGTTACTTCTCCTTTTTCATCTGTAATTCAACCGATTTGAGTCTTCTCCCTTTTTTCCTTGATGAGTCTGGCTAATGGTTTATCAATTTTGTTTACCTTCTCAAAGAACCTGCTTTTAGTCTTATTTATCTTTGCAATCGTTTCCTTCACTTCTTTTTCATTTATTTGTGACCTGGTCATTATGATTTCTTTCCTTCTGTTAACTTTCAGGTTTTTTTGTTCTTCTTTCTCTAATTGCTTTAGGTGTAAGGTTAGGATGTTTATTTGAGAATTTTCTTGTTTCTTCAGGTAGGATTGTATTGCTGTAAACTTCCCTGCTAGAGATGCTTTTGCTGCATCCCATAAGTTTTGGGTCGTCGTGTTTTCATTGTCATTTGTTTCTAGGTATTTTTTGCTTTCCTCTTTGATTTCTGCAGTGATCTCTTGGTTATTTAGTAGTGTATTGTTTAGCTTCCATGTGTTTTTATTATTTACAGATATTTTTCCTGTAATTGATATCTAGTCTCATAGCCTTGTGGTTGGAAAAGATACTTGATACCATTTCAATATTCTTAAATTTACCAAGGCTTAATTTTTTCCCCAAGATATGATCTATCCTGGAGAATGTTCCATGGGCACTTGAGAAGAAAGTGTATACTGTTGTTTTTGGATGGAATGTCCTATAAATATCAATTAAGTCCATCTTTTTTAATGTATGATTTAAGACTTGTGTTTCCTTATTTACTTTCATATTGGATGATCTGTCCATTGGTGAAAGTGGGGTGTTAAAATCCCCTACTATACATTGTCATTTGTTTCTAGGTATTTTTTGCTTTCCTCTTTGATTTCTGCAGTGATCTCTTGGTTATTTAGTAGTGTATTGTTTAGCTTCCATGTGTTTTTATTATTTACAGATATTTTTCCTGTAATTGATATCTAGTCTCATAGCCTTGTGGTTGGAAAAGATACTTGATACCATTTCAATATTCTTAAATTTACCAAGGCTTAATTTTTTCCCCAAGATATGATCTATCCTGGAGAATGTTCCATGGGCACTTGAGAAGAAAGTGTATACTGTTGTTTTTGGATGGAATGTCCTATAAATATCAATTAAGTCCATCTTTTTTAATGTATGATTTAAGACTTGTGTTTCCTTATTTACTTTCATATTGGATGATCTGTCCATTGGTGAAAGTGGGGTGTTAAAATCCCCTACTATGATTGTGTTACTGTCAATTTTCCCTTTCATGGCTGTTAGCATTTGCCTTATGTGTTGAGGTGCTCCTATGTTGACTGCATAAATATTTACAATTGTTATATCTTCTTCTTGGATTGATTCCTTCATCATTATTTACTGTCCTTGTTTGTCTCTTGTAAGAGTCTTTATTTTAAAGTCTATTTTATCTGATATGCGTATTGCTACTCCAGCTTTCTTTTGATTTCCATTTGCATGGAATATCTTTTTCCATCCCCTCACTTTTAGTGGTTATGTGTCCCTAGGTATGAAGTGGGTCTCTTGTAGACAGCATATGTACGGGTCTTGTTTTTGTATCTATTCAGCCAGTCTATGTCTTTTGGTTGGAGCATTTAATCCATTTACATCTAAGGTAGTTATCAATATGTATGCTCCTATTACCATTTTCTTAATTGTTTGCGTTTCTTATTGTAGGTCTTTCCCTTCCCTTGTGTTTCCCACTTAGAGAAGTTCCTTTAGCATTTGTTGTAAAGCTGGTTTGGTGGTGCTGAATTCTTTTAGCTTTTGCTTGTTTGTAAAGGTTTTAATTTCAATGTCCAATCTGAGTGGGATCCTTGCTGGGTAGAGTTATTTTTGTTGTAGGTTTTTCCCTTTCATCAATTTAAATATGTCCTGCCACTCCCTTCTGGCTTGCAGAGTTTCCGCTGAAAGATCAGATGTTTACCTTATGTGATTCCCTTGTATGTTATTTTTCCCTTGCTGCTCTTAATATTTTTTCTTTGTACTTATTTTTGATAATTTGATAAGTATGTTTCTTGGCATGTTTTTCCCTGGATTTATCCTGTATGGGACTCTCTGCACTTCCTGGACTTGACTATGTCCTTTCCCATATTAGGGAAGTTTTCAAACTATAATCTCTTCAAATATTTTCTCAGTCCCTTTCTTTTTCTGTTCCTCTTCTGGGACCCCTTTAATTCAAATATTAATGGGTTTAATGTTGTTCCAGAAGTCTCTGAAACTGTCCTCAATTCTTTTCATTATTTTTTCTTTATTCTTCTCTGTGGTAGTTATTTCCACTATTTTATCTTCCAGGTCACTTATCCGTTCTTTTGCGTCAGTTATTCTGCCATTAATTACTTCTAGAGAATTTTTAATTTCATTTATTGTGTTGTTCATCATTTTTTGTTTGCTTTTTAAGTCTTTTAGTTCCCTGTTAAACATTTCTTGTATTTTATCCATTCTGTTTCCAAGATTTTGGATCATCTTTACTATCATTATTCTGAATTCTTTTTCAGGTAGACTGCCTATTTCCTCTTCATTTGTGCGGTCTGGTGCTTTTTACCTTGCTCCTTCATCTGCTGTGTGTTTCTCTGTCTTCTCATTTTGCTTAAGTTACTGTGTTTGGGGTCTCCTTTTTGCAGGCTGCTGGTTCGTAGTTCCCGTTGTTTTTGGTGTCTGCCCCCAGTTGGTAAGGTTGGTTCAGTGGGTTGTGTAGACTTCCTGTTGGTGGTGCCTGTTATTTTGTATGGGGATGGATCTTGTCTTTCTTGTGGGCGGGACTGTGTCCAGTGGTGTATTTTGGGGTGTCTGTGACCTTACTATGATTTTAGGTAGCCTCTCTGCTAATGGGTGTGGTTGTATTCCTGTCATGCTAGTTGTTTGGCATAGGTTGTCCAGCACTGTAGCTTGCTTGTTGTTGAGTGGAGCTGGGTCTTATCGTTGAGATGGAGATCTCTTGGGAGAGCTTTTGCCATTTGATATTACATGGAATTGGGAGGTCTCTGGTGTTCCAATATCATGATCTTGGCTCTCCCATCTCAGAGGCAGAGGGCTGACACCCACTGGAGCACCAAGACCCTGTTAGCCACATGACTCAGAAGAAAAGTGAGAAAAAGGAAAGCAAGAAAGCAAGCAAGAAAGAAAGAATGAAAGAAAGAAAGAATTAGAATAGAATAGAATAAAATAAAATATTAAAAAGTTATTTATAATAAAATAATTAAAAAGTAATAAATAAAAGAAAGAAAGAAAGAAGAGAGCAACCAAACCAAAAAACAAATCCACCAATGATAACAAGCACTAAAAACTACAAAAAAAGGAAAAAAGGGACAGACTGAACCCTAGGACAAATGGTAAAAGCAAAGATATATAGACAAAATCACACAAAGAAGCATACACATACACACTCACAAAAAGGGAAAAAGTAAAAAAAAAAAATATATCTATATATATATATATAAAAGGAAGAGAGCAACAAAATCTATAAACATATCTACCAGTGATAATAAACTCTAAATACTAAACTAAGACAAGACCGGAAACAAAGTAGATGCAGAAAGCAAACTCCAAGTCTACAGTTGCTCCCAAAGTCCACCGCCTCAATTTTGGGATGATTTCTTATCTGTTCAGGTATTCCAGGGATACAGGGTACATCAAGTTGATTGTGGAGAGTTAATCCTCTCCTCCTGAGGCTGCTGGGAGAAATTTCCCTTTCTCTTCTTTGTTCGCACAGCTCCTGGGGTTCAGCTTTGGATTTGGCCCCGCCTCTGCATGTAGGTTGTCTGAGGGCATCTGTTCTTTGCTCAGACTGGATGGGGTTAAAGTAGCAGTTTATTAGGGGGCTCTGGCTCACTTAGGCCAGGCGGAGGGAGGGGTATTAAATGCAGGGTGAGCCTGTAGTGGCAGAGGCCAGTGTGATGTTTCAATAGCCTGAGGTGTGTCGTGTGTTCTCCCAGGGAACTTGTCCCTGGATCACGGGACCATGGCAGTGGTGAGCTGCACAGGCTCTCAGGAGGGGAGGTGTGGATAGTGACCTGTGCTTGCACACAGGCTTCTCGGTGGCTGCAGTATCAGCCTTAGCATTTCACGCCCATCTCTGGTGTCCGCTGTGATAGCCATGGCTCGTGCCCGTTTCTGGAGCTCGTTTAAGCGGTGCTCTGAATCCCCTCTCCTTGCACACTGTGAAACAATTGTCTCTTGCCTCTTAGGCAGTTCCAGACCTTTTCCCAGACTCCCTCCCAGCTAGCTGTGGCTCACTAGTCCCCTTCAGGCTGTGTTCACACAGCCAACCCCACTCCTCTCCCTGGGATCTGACCTCTGAAGACAGAGCCTCAGCTCCCAGCCCCCACCTGCACTGGCAGGTGGGCAAACAGGCCTCTCAGGCTGGTGAGTGCTGGTTGGCACCCATCCTCTGTGTTGGAATGTCTCTGCTTTGCCCTCTCCCCCCTTGTTGCTGTGCTCTCCTCTGTGGCTCTGAAGCTTCCCCCCTGCCACCCCCTGTCTCTGCCAGTGAAGGAGCTTCCTAGTGTGTGGAAACATTTCCTCCTTCACAGCTCCCTCCCAAAGATGCAGGTCCTGTCCCTATTCTTTTGTCTCTCTTTTTTCTTTTGCCCTACCGAGGTATGTGGGGAGTTTCTTGCCTTTTGGGAAGTCTGAGGTCTTCTCCCAGTGTTCAGTTCGTGTCCTGTAGGAGTTGTTCCACATGTAGGTGTATTTCTGGTGTATTTGTGGGGAGGAATGTGATGTCCATGTCTTACTCCTCTGCCATCTTGAAGCTCTCTTCCTTACTTTTTATTTAGTAAATGTGTGACCCAGTTCAGGATAGTGAAATAGAAGAGGGAGTACCCAAGCAGGTGAGTGTGATGGGAAATGTTCAGGAAAAATATAGCATTTCTTTCTGGTATTATAAAATAGACCAATATGACTTGTTATTTACTGAAGGATATGTAATACATGGCACTATGACTTGCAACAAGGAAAACCAAAAGGCATTGGCCAAATTTGGGAGAGTAGATATATGGTAGCACCTGGGTGTCTTTTGACCCGCATAACTAATATTTCTTGTACTTTGAGGGCTCGACTTCTTTTTATGTGGGGGAAAAAAATCCCTTGTTTGTTTAAGCCATTATAGCTGGAGTTTTTGATACCTACAGTTGAAAACACTCTTGGTTGATAGAGCTTAGTAAACACATTAACTTTTCCCCACCTTAATTTCTTTTCTCTTTGAAAAAAACTAGGGATCAGGCATGTATAGTTACCTGAAAAATTACCTAGTTATTTAATGGCAGGATGAAATACAAATACCTTTTCCTCCATTACTATTATAGGGTTATCAAACTATGATGTGTGGGATTTTTTTCTCCCTTTTTCTTGAAAAAGAATTATGTATTTAGTTGCATTTGAAATCTAGACATACCTGATGAAAAATAATAAACATACCATGGCATTCAAAAACAATATTCTGAATGTGCTTTAAGATTTAACCATTCTACATGGTTTATCTTGTGATTTATGAGGGTAATAAAAATAACCTTTGTGAGCAAGTCTTACTAAATTCTCCTTCAACAGGTGCAATAGAATTCAAAGCAGCTGGTTTTAAGCAGAAAAAAAGACAAGGCAAATTCTCTAATCAAGTAGACTCTTAAAAATGAAAAATTATAAAATACTTTATATTTTATAATATAAATGTAAATTATATGTGTAAATGTATATCTGTCAATCATTTGTCAATCATCTACCAAATGCATAATTAAATAAAAATTTTAAATATTTTGCATGATCTTGACTTTGCAGTAAAAAATGCACATAGAAACATAAAGCTCCTAGATGATAACAAAGACACTATTTTACTACATACTTAAAATTTGATCCTTACAGAGCAATTGTTTTATCTTGTGGGAAGCCAATAGGACAGAGCAAATTCAGAATATGATATATTCTTACAAAGATGGTTAGCAAGCACTTACATAGAGATTTTGTATTTTGATATAGAGATTTCAACCTTGTGTACAACATAAAAGTGCAATCACTTACATTTTCCTGTGCATTGAATTGTGTAAGCAAGTAAAATATGTTCGCAGAAGTGTAGTATCCATTAGAAGACCTAATAGAGATGAATTTGACAGCTTCCAATAAGTCTCATTAGCTCAAATTCTTGAAAGGTTGAAGTCTGCTTCCTTTTTCATGCCCATTAAACAGATTAATGGCAGCAAGGTCCAAGACTAAGTTGAAGGTGATGAGGTAATGACATATTATATGATTCATGCAGAAAGGAAATTAAATAATTTTAGAGCTGAAGAAGATATTAAGGGTTATCTAGTTCAGTATTTATCATATTTAAATAATTTCAGGGACTCTTTTAAATAGAAACTATGTATCATGAACTTGTGTTTTACTTACATTATTCTCATTAAACATAACATAAATATGTATAAATTTGAAACTACATGTGCATTTCCTAAGCTTATAGCTTTTATATAATCATAATAGAAACAATCAGAAATCCCAATAAATATAAAACAAAAAACATTAAAATTAAATTATTTAATGGCCTGCGTAATGTTATTTTACTGAAAAGAAATCATTAATGTTGAATTTAGTACTAGACAAATAGTCTCAGGTAAGATTCTTTATTAAATTCATTTCTACATTCTTTATCTCAAACAGCTTTGTTTATAATCACACATTGGTAGTAAGTTCTCATAAATTTTATATGATACTTTTTTTACCCTTATTCTTAAAAGATAATTTTAAAAGCTTTATAAATCTAGATAGATAATTATTTCCTCCCAAGGTTTTGAATTATTCTACTGTCTTCTGGCTTTCATAGTTGCCATTGATAAATCTGCTGTCTAATTATCAGACTGTCTTTTCTCTTTGATGGTTTGAAAATATTTTCTTTGTTTTTGAGATTCTTCAGTTTCCTTATTATGCCTCTCAACTTTTACTTATTTTTCATGCTGTTTAGGATAAATGCTCCCTGTTTATATAAATTCATTCTTTTTTTATCAGTTTTAGAAAATTCCAAGTTGAATAGCTCTTTAAATATTGCCCTTCCTTCCTTCTCTTCCCCCTTGACCCCGTTTGGATGAATATTAGCCTTTACATTTGACCCTAAAAATATTTTAAAATCCTTAAATTTTTCATCATCTTTTCTCTTTTTGGTGCCTTATGAGTAATTTCTTTAGCTTTATCATCCACTTCTTATACTCCTTATTCAGTTGAGTAGCGGCAGACATTTAGCTACACATTTCTAATTAAAACAATTATATTTTATTTCTAAAGTATAATTTGATTTGTTTCAACATTTCCTGATACTTTTTGAAAATAAAATGTTGCTGTTTCTTTTTCATTATACCATAAATAGTTATTCTATTGTGTCTAGCTATTAACTCTAATTTATAATCTCCTTTTGGATATAAATCTTTTTCTTGTTTCTGCCAAATAACATGCATGAAGTCTTGTTTATGGTGTGTTTATGAGCTCTATTTATGAACTCATATGTGACTGATTTTGCTCTGTGGAAACTTGAGGTCTTGAAGATGCATTTCTTTGGAAAGGATTGTATTTGCTTCTGCTGAGAATTTGAAGGAATTACTGACTTTTGGAAAACTTAGTCCCCCTTTAGGGTTCCAAGCAGAATCTGGGAGTGTCAAGTTTAATTATTTCCCTTGCATAGATGTTGCTGAGAATGTCCATTTCAATTCTCCCTCTTATCCTCCAGATTGCTCACTGTATTTGTTTACTTAGTTGTTGTTTATTTGGCTATTTGAAGGTTTCTCTTATTTCTTCTGCAGCCAACAATGTGACCAAAATTACACTTGGTACAGCATCTAGTTGTTCTGCTGTGGAAATGTCACAGGCTTATCTAGTCCAGTAAATGGCTGAAAGTGGAAGTTTCCTAGGTCATAGCATTTTTGATACAAAATTTCTATTTTTAGCAAATAACTGTAAGACTGTAGAAGTAAATTAGTAAAGTCTTCATTTTTAAAAAAATAACATCATTTTGAAAATAACTTGACTAAGATTCAGTTTATTCAACTTTATATTCCACTTAGAACTTGTTGACATCTAGTCATTGTAATTCTAGATTCAATCTATTTAAATGGCCAAAACTATCATCAAAATATGCATCCAAAGCTAACCACTTAAAATCAGTTTATTGGTCTCTGTGGGACAACCATGAGGAAGCACACACCTACTGGCAACAGGCTTTCTTCCCACACTGAAATCATGCTATGTATATGACCTTTTACTCATTAAAAAAATATTTATTGAATACCTATCTATGTTCCAGGCATGTTTTAAGCTCTGCGGTTACAGAGATGAACAAAACAAAGTGTGTGGCCATTGTTCTTACATTCTAGTGATGAAAGACAGACAATAGCCAGTCAATAAATAAATAGGACAAATCAGAAAGTAATGCAATTAAGAAAATAAAGCAGGGTGGTGTGATCAAAAGTAACTGAGAAGGGTGCAGTGGATTATTTGGATTGTATTATGGTGATAACTTCCCTGAGGAGGTAGAACTTGAGGTGATGACCTGTGGAAAGTGTTTAACAAATGCTTCAGCAAGTGCAGTGCCCTGAGGGAAATGGAGGTTGGCATGTTCCTAATGGAGAGGAACGAAAAGAACATATGATTTTAGCATAGTGATCTATTCTTAAGAGTGTTAGGACATTAAAAAGGTAAATGAGAAGGGAGATTTCAAACCATAGAGATGTGTTTGGATTATATTTTAAGTGCATTGAGAAGACTTTAGTTTCAACTAGTTGAATGATTATTTATATAATTATATATTTATAATTCATAATTATAAATATATATTAAAATCTCAATAAATTTATAATAATTATATTGTTTTAATATTGTATACAATTATAATCATTTTCATGAATATTTTAACAAATATTATATTAAATTATATCTTACACGTACTTAAGAGCCACCTCTAAAAATTGTTAAACTGTTGCCAGAGAAGTAAGGGAGGTTGTAAGCTAGTCAGACACCTGAAATAACATCTCTTTATTGATCATCTTCATCAGATTACATATGGGATATTTTATTCCAAGAATCTTTTTTTTTTTCCAAGAATCTTTTAGCCTTTCTTTTTGAACAGCTATAATGTTGTAAAATTGACATACAACAAACTACACATATTTAAAGTGTACAATTTGAGAAGTTTTGACATACCTTTACACCTGTGGATCCATCATCACAATCAAGATGATAAGATATACATTACCCACAGAAGTTTCCTCATGACCCTTTTTAATCCCTCATTACCACTCCCCTCCCTGATCCCAGGCAACTCCTGATCTGCTTGCTTCCACTACTGGTTAATTACATCACTATGTATTAGAACTTTATGTAAATTGAATCACTCAGTATGTACCTTTTGTTTGATTTCTTTTACTTAGAATAATTATTTTCAGAAGTATCCATGTTGTAGCAAATACCAATGGATTATTTCTTTTCATTGCTGAAGAATGTTCCATTGGATGGATATAACACAATTTGTTTATTCACCTGTTAATAGACATTTGGATTATTTTCAGATTTTGGCTATTACAAATACAGGTACTTTTAACATTTATATACAAGTCTGTGTGAACATGTGTGTTCATTTCTCTCACGTAAATACTTAGATGTGGACTCACTGGAACATAACTGTAAAAATCTGCCAAACTGTTTTCCACAGTAGTTGTACCATTTTTCATTCTGACCAATAGTGTATGAGAATTCCAATTTCTCCACTTTTTCAACATTTAGTATGGTCAGTCTTTTTTTTTTTTTTTTTTTTTGGGTACAGGGGGAGGCAGGCAGACTCTCAACCACTGTGCCACCAGGGAAACCCTGGTCAGTCTTCTTAATTATGGCCAATCTAGTAGTTATGTAATGGTATCTCTTTGTCATTTTAATTTTTATTTCTTTATTGACTAATGATGCTGATCATCTTTTCATGTGCTTATTTGCTGTCCATATACCTTCTCTGGTTAAATATCTGTTCAAGTAATTTCTTATTGTTGCTTTAATCAATGTGCAATGTTGTCCTAGTAGTAGATGTTACAGGAAAAGAATATTTTTATTTTTTATCTTCCTCTTTTAGTCATTTATTTATTAATTCAACCATTCAGTCAACATGAGTTAAATATCTACCAGCTTCCAAGCTCTGGGGATATAATGAAGTGTGGGATTCTGTATCTGCTTAATCAGCATGTACAAAAATTGTCAACTAAAATCCAGTGTAATTATAATGTATTCCCCTTGTTTATAACTCTGCAGTTTATGATTCACTTATGTGGATGCTTTCCATAAGGTTAAGAGATAAGTATGATATTAAGATACAGCAGGTTCTGCTTCAGTTTTCAAAGAGCTCACACTACCCTTGGGAAAGCAGATAGAGGACTGAAAATATGGTAGCAGAAACTAAATTTCAAATAAAAAGTACTCAAAAGAAATGTCCTTGTAAATATTCAGAGAGGGTTTCCTAGAGAAAGTTGGACTTTTAACTTTTAGTAATTTATAAGAAAATTTCAATAAGTGAATAATATGAAGAGATGAGATTAGTGAGGTAAGAAGCAGCAATATTAAGTTTTTAAAGAGCAAAGAATATGCTGGGCCAATTGGGCTGACTAGTTTCCTGGAACTCATGAGTTCAGGATTCAGTATTATCCTGACCACAGGCATTTGATAATATGTGAACAGCTTCTCATTTTAGAACATGAATGCCTATGAAAGACTTATTAATGACATTTATAATAAAAGAGTTTAATATTCTTGGAAATCATTATCACCTGTAAATGCAGGGTTTGGAAAATTTTTTGGTAGTTTAATGGGATTTTTAGTTATACGAGATTATCTTGTAGATTTTATAACTTCAGTTAAGGCTATAGTGCTCAGTGTGGAAAGTAAAGAAGACAGAGGACTGAATAAACCACTATAAATTTTATTTATTTTTAACCTTATAGATATCTTTAAAGACATTTTTAACTTTATAGACATAGTCCACTCTGCTGTGGAAGTTTTACTTTTCAATTTGCTTCATCCTGGAACAGCTAAAACAACATTCTGAAATCTTGGGGAAGTGTGATCTCTGGCCTCCTATGGTAGGAGAATTTTTTTAAGTCTGTGCATGCTCTATGCTGGATTGAACACTCAAGGCTTTTAATTAGAAAGTCTGGCAAAGGAGAGTCTACTTTATTTATCTATCAGTTCAGGAAGAGGATATGTGCTAGAGATACTGATAATACTTATTCTAATGAAATGAACTGGGACATACGGAAGCTTCAGGCTGAAGGTCATTCACTCACTAATATATAGCTTTTTTTTTTCACTTTTCCTATTTTTTGTGTGTTTGTGATATGATAAAGTATCCTAGTGCTATCTACTTACTACAAAAGTGAGATCTTGGAAGGAAAAAACTACAGAAATAAATAATTGCCTTTTATGGCTTCCTGTTTTCTGTGATTTCAAATATAGACTTAAAAAACGATTATAATTAGAGAGTACTCTACAGTATAATAATATGACAAGGTGATTCTATTATAATAGAATGAAGAATATTCACTTGAAGCGAAAGTTTATTAGAAATGATATATTTTTAATATTTTTTATTATTTAAAATTTTAAAATTTAACCTTGACATATTTTGAATTATAAATTCATGCAAGTAGATTTGTTCATAATGCCAAAAACAATGCAGGAAGATAAATGAGACAAAGTTAAAGCACACACATGCACATACACACAAACAAACACACATACACCATGATAAAACAGATCAAAACTTCCAAATATAGGTGAAAAATCATCAATTCATGCCCTATGGATTAACTAGGTAGTATCAGACTCATTCACTTCATAGTAGTTGTCTCCTGAAGAAAATAATTTTTCTGTGACATATCTGAGTCTACATATATGCTATAGATTGGTTGTTGTATCCCACCAGATTCAAATGGTACAACTAATTCCCAATGTGATGGTATTTGGAGTTGGGGCCTTTGAGAGGTGATTAGGTCATGGAGGCAGAACCCTCATGAATGAAATTAGTGCCCTCATAAAAGAGGCCCCAGAGAACTCACTCATCCACTTCTGTCCTGCAGGGGAACAGTAAAAAGATGGCTATCTATGGAACAGGAAATAGGCCCTTACCAGGCACCGAATCTGCTAGCACTTCGAACTTGGACTTTCCATCCTTCACTACTGTGAGAAATAAATTTCTGTTATTTATAAGCCACCCAGTTCTACGATATTTTGTTATAGCAGCCTGAATGAACTAAGACACTAACTGATTTTTATGGAATTCTAATATATTTCAGGACAAATTCCCCATGAAAGAATTCCTTTTAATATTGCAGTTCTAGGGAATTCCCTGGCAGTTCAGTGGTTAAGACTCTGTGCTTCCAATGCAAGGGGCATGGGTTCGATCTCTGGTTGGGGAACTAAAATCCCACATGCTGTGAGGTAAGGCCAAAAAAAATTTTAAAAAAAATTCAAGTTCTAGGGAATTTTGACAATCCAGTGGTTAGGACTCTGTGCTTCTACTGCAGGGGGCACGGTTTGATCCCTGTTTGGGGAGCTAAGATCCCACAAGTTGTGGGGCCACAGTCACTTAATGGTCATGATGTTTATAAGTTGTAATTGTAAATAATATGTAATTATAATTTATCATTTCATAAATGATAAAACTTAAGTGTATAAACTTTGAATCAAATGCTGAAAAGACATTTTCTCTTTGTGGGTTTGTTCTTCAAATATATCTAGCTGTGTTGCTCGAGAGAAACAGGATTTGACTTACCTCATATATGAATCCTTTTTTAAAATGACCTTTTCAGGTTTGCCTGAATTAATAACATGTATACAGTTTTATTGTGTTTAGGACTATTAATTTAAAGGATTCAAAATTTGAACTTTAAAGGAGGCATCTTAGAAATACTGAAGCAGAAAAGGAATTTTCCATTATATTTGTATTTCAAATCTAACAGGGTTTGTTTTGTTTTGCCTGGGAATGATTTTATTTTCTTTAAAAAAGAACTGCAGGGGCTTCCCTGGTGGCGCAGTGGTTGAGAGTCCGCCTGCCAATGCAGGGGACACGGATTCGTGCCCCGGGCAGGGAAGATCCCACATGCCACGGAGCGGCTCGGCCTGTGAGCCATGGCTGCTGAGCCTGCGCTTCCGGAGCCTGTGCTCCGCAGTGGGAGAGGGCACAACAGTGAGGGGCCCACATACCGCAAAAAAAAAGAACTGCATTATTTGAATCCAATCTTTTTGGATAATTTTTTTATTGTAGTAGGAAAGAACTATCTATTCCTTAATCTGAACTTCTCAACCCAAAATGTTCTCTAAACAAAATTCAGGTATTTGCAATACAAATAAAAGTATTTGAAATACAAATAAAAGGTTATTTGTGCTTGATGTATGAAATTTATTTGAATTCAACCTCATTTGCCACAAGATTTGAGATGCCTTGGACAGAGCATCAAGAACAAGGAATATTCATAGAGCAAAAAACAAAGATAAGATAAAAGAAAAAGACAAACTTGCCATCCCAAGGTCATACATACTCATTAGAGCTGATAGTTGAATTTGGCTGTAAACTTTCTGACAGCCAAAGTAATGAAGGAGACCTGAACTGTTTCCATCAAATTCACTGGTATAATTTTAAAAGTATATCTATTTCTGTCACTTAATTCTCAAAGAAATTTCTCATGGAGAATTTTATATAGGAAATGACAAATGGTATGATAATGGATTTTTTGTAGTGACAAACTTCTTTGATTAAAGAGGGGTTAACACTGAAACATAACTCCAGAAAGGTGATTCTCGGTTTCTAATGGCAATATAATCCAAATTTGTAGTCTTCTGGTCATTTGGCTTGATCTAAGAAACAAATGTGGAATATATGGAAGAGTGGCTAGACTAAAATTTCTACAAATCATCTGTCATAAACCTAAATGTTCAAGAGAGATTAAGACTCCTTTTCTAGACTGGAGCCAGATAAGACACTATAGGTAATAATCTTGGTATGTTGACTACTCTAGTAAGCTTTATTATTTGTTTGCAAAGGGTCCTAGATATTAGCAGCCATATTTACCTCCTGGAACTTTTCAGTAGCTAACTGTGGAAGAAAAATGTGAAATTGGGAGATGTTAAGATGGACTGGCCACTGTTGTTTGTCAAATTCATGAGGCTTGTATGAGCAGTTTATTCCTTTTCATGATGAATCAGTATTCTTACAAATTGAATATGATTAACCTCACTATGAGTTTCCTTTTTTCAAGGAGTATATCAGTTATAATGTTTTTTGGTTATAAATAATGAAAAATGTGGTTCAAACTGGTATAAATATCAAGGTGAGTGTACTGGATTATGTAGTAGGCAGAATTCTATGAAGATATTCCAAGATTTCCAGTCCCTGGCATATACTCTCTCCCAGTTATTCAGTCAAACATGTATCTAGATACTGCTGTGAAGGGGTTTTGTGAATATAACTAAAGTGTCAAATCAGTTGATCTTATGATAGAGAGATTATCTGGATGATTCTGAACTAGTCAGATAAGACCTTTAAAAGTAGAAATTTCTTCTGGCTGGTTGAGGAAATCAGAGATTGGAGACACAGGACAGACTTGAAGAACCATTGCCTACTTGAAAAAAGAGGGAGTCATGTGGCAAAGAATTCAGGCAGCCTCTAAGACCTGAGAGAACTTCATGGTTGACAGTCAGCAAGGAAACTAGGGATCTTAGTCCTACAACCACAAGGATCTGAGTCATGCCAACAACAAGAATGAGTTTGTTGTTAAAGAAGTGGATTTTTTTCATAGAATTTTCAGGGAATGACTCAGTCTGGCCAAATCATTGATTTCAGCCTTATTATATCCTGAGCATATCTGTGCTAAACTTCTGAAATGCAGAACTGTGGGCTAATAAATGAGTGTTGTCTTAAGCTTCTATTTGTGGTAATTTGTTTTAGAGCAATAGAAAACCAATACAGCTACATCCCTGAAAATCCCACTGTTTGAGTAGGGTGATCTTCAGATGTGATTTATAAGAGTTCTGGCTCCATTAACCTGAAGTTCTCATGGCTCTGTTCCCATGTTTTCCTACTAGGGGAAAACTGGCTGCAATAGCTCCACTTTCAAATCCATACACTGCACCTTCCAGAAGCAAAGAGACACTTTCTTGAAATGCTTCAGCACACAGCATTCCCCAACCCACCTTGATGATTCAGGTTGGTCCAATTAGTGGCAAACCTGGCACTGGCTTGGTGAGGCAAACTTGGAAACCATATTTCAAAATGGCCACTTGAATGAGTTTATGTCAAATTATATACAGAATTTCTCATTTTTCTACCTCATCCATGAAGGTAAATGTAGTTCTTACGAGAGGAGCCGAATTTCTGTACTAACTCCATAACTGTAGAATTATGCTTTCCATTATACTTTCTCATATATTATAGCTAATTAAGTGAAATACCCAGTTTTTCTACTTCTGAGAAAGTGCAAGTTTATTTCTAATACTTGGCTCTGGTATTTCCCATTTATTTATGCACTAAGCATAAACTTCCAAAGTATGCTTATTTATGATTAAGTAGCCTGTAATCCATTCCCTTTTTCAATGACAAACATTTATTCCCCCCCAGATTATAGACTGTTTAGCTTACTAGATTTTCTCCCCAGACTATATATTTGTTTCTTTATTGGTAAATCAGAAGTGTGGGCTCTTCAAGCCAATATTCAGCATGAATTTGCTATATCACTCTATTCTTTCACAGAGTGTAGAAAAGTTCAGCAAAAACATGAGAATTTTGTACCTGTCTGATTGACTTTTTTCTTACCCTTGTCCCCAGACATAAATTCATTATTAGCTATGTTGTATGAGTTATTGATTCTCAGTATAACCTTAAAACTGCTTTGAGAACTTGACTCAGTATGATCTGATGAATTGTTTAATAATTCCTAATGGGATAAACAAGAGTATATCTTGTCTGTCTTCTTAATGTATCGTAATGTTACAATGATACTTTCAAATGAGTTCTACCCATATGTTCCCTATTAATAGTTTCACTGCTATCTCCAACCCAGGAACATTACATATAAAAGAGAAAGATAAGCATTTGCCTTTACAATGTTGACAACAGAGAAAGGTCAAAAGCAGAAAATGACTCTTATTAGTCAATTAACTCTGCTATCTGATTAATGTCCAGGAAGAATGATTTAAGATAAACCTATCCCAAATCCATATCAGTTTTGGAAACTGTTCTTCAATATTTCACTGAATTAAAACTATGAAGTATTTGTGCAAGTCAATTCTTCTAGACACTGAGGCGTATATTTTGCAACCAGTTTAAAGAATTCATGAGAAGTTATGTTGCTCAAAATTAGAAGTTATATGACTGCAATGTTGACACTATTTTATATATTTACTAATTATATGCGCTTTAAATGTTTTCCAGCCAGGCTAAAATTATTAGTATTACTTCTCCATTTATGGAACAAGCCCAGGAGTCATTCTTTAAGAAAATGTTAGTTTTGTTCTCCCATGTTTTCATAACTTATCCTTGTACTGAAATTGAGAAGTTTGATATTTAAGTATGGGTAAGGGTTCTCAAATTTCATTAGGGAATGGGTTTCCTAGTTTTAGTCTGGCTGACAGTGGAACATATTAAATCTGTCTATCATTTACACCCAATAATCAGCAAAAGCCTAGTTCCAAGAAATGTTGTGTATAATTCAGGTTAAGCTGTACAGTACTGAAAACATTCTTGCATTGTATTGTTTTAGCTTCTCCTCATTTCTTTTCTGATGGCCTTGTTAATAGGTGTTATAACAAAGAGACTAATAAAACATGTTACTATACTTACTTAGGGTCTGGGGTTGAGGAGAGAGAATGGAATGTTATACATAAGGCTTACCACATGCCAGTGTCCACTGAAGGTATTTCTCCTGTTTCAGTTCCAGGAAGATCTGAGATTTTCCTAAGCAACTGGTTTGTTTTACTTTTTTGGACAATATGAATGGCATAATTTATTATGTTTATTTCTTTCCTTTGATTGCTAAAATACTAAGTCCAACTTTTGTTTTCCTCTCACTGACATGTGTCTTACTCCAAATATTTTGCTTACCAGTCTTACTCCTAGCATTTGACTTTTTCTATTTATTCTCCTTTTGACCTCATTTCCTCATTCTTTTTAAATTGGTCTCATCATATAGGATATCCTTAATGAATAAATGGTCTTTTTCTATTTGAAAAGGTCAACCTCTCTGATGGTAAGCACACCTCTATGAAAATGATCTATAGACACATGAGCTAGATAGGAATACCTATTTAGTTAGCCAGATCAACCCTGGTGGTGAACGACTGGACAGATGTCTAAGGCGGACTACTATCACAGATATTGTTCATTGAATTTGTTTGTTTCCTTATTATTTTTTTCCCCCCAATAGGGGCTAGTCTCACATCTTTTAAGTAATAAATCTTTTAAACAGAGTTCCAAATATGATGATACAGCAAGGCTGGTGTTGCTATGTTAAAACAGACTGTATCAGTAAAAGAGAACTCCACATTTGTGTGATATTTCTAGAAAATATAATATTAACATATAGAAACTAAACCACAATATAGGTGCAAATATTTTTCATTGCATCTTAATAATGGGTATTATGTTAATATAGTGATTCTCCACCTTGGTGATGAAGAAAAAAAAACCGACACCAGACCAGTGTTCATCTAATAAGAAAAATAACTTCCTGGCCCATGTCTATGTAATCAAAATCTCTAAGAACATGGCCTGAAGATAGATATATATCTTATATCTTATTTATGTTAAATATAAGATATTTATTTTATTTTGTATATATATATATATATATATATATATATATATATATATGAAATCTCCAGGG
>NW_020174156.1:652518-708719 GCF_003031525.2 Neophocaena asiaeorientalis asiaeorientalis
ATTATTCTAATGTGCAGCTAGATTTGAGAATCACTGTGTTAATAATGTATTATTGAAGAACAGAATAAAAATGTTATTGAAAACCTAGCTCCAGAAGACAGCTCTGTCTCTGAATTGTTGAAGAAGAAATGCTGGTAGCTTTATATATATTTGTGACATATTACTATTCCAAACTACAAATAAAGAAAATGAGTGTGAGATTTTAGAATTTTTTTTTTTTAAAGACCTTGTTTCATGTAAAAACAGAGAACAGCATGGTACGTTCGGTTTTGTAATATGGGAGTTGAAAATGACTTTTCTTCCTCGTGGTCTGAGAACCTAGACTGTTTAAAATAGAGATCATCCTTAGAAGTGAAATTTTACTTTCTGAGTACTAATCTGAAAAATTTAATGGTAGAAGAGGGAGGAAAGAGAACAGGCCTTAGAGCAACATCTTCCCCCATCTTACTGGTGACTCAATTTTTTTTTTAATTGTGCCAGTTCCCAGAGAGACTCATTATAAAGCTGAGATTGAAGGAAGTAATTAATTCACGAAGGTTGATATTGGTTTTGATGCACCAGAGACTTTCGGTTAGTCTGCTGGAGTGTGAAAATAATGCTGTGAACTGCAAGCTATAAGCAGGGAGAAATGACGCACCAGTCTTTTCGTACACAACTAACAATATACACAATTTTAAAATGCTGTCCCTTTGTAAGGAAACTTATCTTAATTAGGAGAAGGCTGGAAAAAGATCAACCATTTAATCTTTCTGTTTAGTAGGACAAATGTGTCCTTTCCAGAGACCCATGATAAAAGGTGACTGAGATTTTTTTTCTACAATTCTGAAATATATTCCCAATACAGTAATTACATTTTCAGGATCTATATTTCGTGTGTCATTAGGAACTGCTCCTTCCAGCTGGTTCCAAATGTTCATGACTTCCTTATGGAGTATTAAAAGTATAATAAGAAATGATGCTTTAAAGCATTTCTTTAGAAATTTTAGAGTATTTTTTTTCTCCAGGTCCACTGATATGCATACAATTCAATTTAAAAAATACTTTTTTACAAGAAATCTCCTTCTTTAGCTATATGTCATTGAAAACTTTTGCAGTGAAGAGTTCTGCTGCGGGGGTGTTATCAATCCCATCACTTATCTGGGTTTAAGATCACATACTGTTTAAATGTTTAAAATTGTTTAATTTTAGTGGTATATATTATTAATCCTGATTCAAGATTATTCTGCCATTAATTTCTTTGAGGTTATTTAGTAACCAAAATAAGAAGTTATAAGGCCCTGCTTTGTGCAATTCAAAATAAAATCATAGAAAGTTAGATCCAAAGAGTCCATACCCTTATTATTTTATTGAGCTAGAATCTGAGAATCAGAGAGGTGAAATAATGCTAACAGACTACTTAAAAGCAGACCTAGGATAAGAAACCATCTTCTGAAAAATAGAGAAAAAGGACCTGACTTTATTGAATGTTCAGTTTTTGCCCTGGGAGACTGATATTATAATCCCTGCTTAACAAGATAAAGAAACTGAGGTCCAGAGAGGTTAAGCAACCTAACTAAGGTTCCCAGGATGGTGAATTTCAGAATTCAGATCAGATGCCCTGTCTAAATCCAGGCTGTCTCTTCCCAAAGCCCATGGAAAAGCAGTTGTCTTTCAATCACAGGACTTGCAAGATCCTGCAGTCAACACAAATAGAGCAGAAGAAACTAAGTGATGTTCATTTAGGCTATAGTATTTAAATAAGTCAGCAGATTATAGCAGTAAGATCCAATAAGAGCAGAGCAGGAAGAAGTGACAGGAAGAAAAAGAAAAAATGTTTTCTTCCTTCTTTCCTCCCTCCCTCCCTCCTTTCCTTCTTTCCTTTCTTTTTTTCTTCCTTCCCTTAAAAAAAAAAAATCTCTCCTTGTAGTTGTTCTTGAAGCCATTATGTGTATTAAAAAAAAAAAATGTATACCTGAGAAGTCTCTGACGTTATAACTATACAGAGTGTCTCACGAAAATATGACTTGAATCATAAAGGTAGCTTATATTCAGCATACTCCATTTAATGTAACAGAATGCAATTCATTTTTAAAAACAGCTCTATAAAAATGTTAAAACACATATTTAAAAATAGGTTATTTTAGAAATTAACACTTCTACCACTTCTCGTACCAGTGACACTAAGTAATATTAATAGGCTATGGCATGCATCAATTTTCTCTTGAAAAATCCTCTTTCTCTTTATACTTTTTATATTAGAAATACAAAGGTCAAAATGCATATATTCTGTTTACAAATGATCCTATGCGATTTTTCTTTAAGCAATGAGTTTATTAACATTGTGATTTTAAAAGTGGTTGATTTTCTTGATTTCCAAAAATGTATACAACTTTAATGCCTATGTGCTACATATTCATGAGTCCTTATGTTTCCTATATTTTATAAATGACACAATTAGCAACCAAGGAGGTGAAGAGACAAACAAAAACCTTCTCAACAAGATATAACCCAGGTCTCTCTCGTAATATTAGCTTGAAGCTGTTATCATTATATATCTTGACTGCTTCTTAAATCTTTTGATTATTTTTTCACTTTTAACTTTAACCCTAAATTTAGTTGAGAGAGAAAATGAGAGAAAAGCGACAATATCCTCCTGAATTTGAGATGTTTGAAGCAATATTACATATACACAGTGACATGGTGTGCTAATATAGTCTGTCAGGAAAGCTGACTGAATTTGACAGTAATCTTATTAAAAATATCCAGAAATAATTTGCTTTATGAAAGACAAAGCACTTTTCATTTTAGTTTAAATAAAAGATTCCAGAGGATCCATTTTTAATGTAAACTTTCATTAAAGTACCATTTAAAATGTAATTTATGTTTTTTTTAAAGAAATTGTATTTGTTTATCTTTTTTAAAAAGTAGATTTAAATATATTTATGAATTTTAAAAGGAAAACACTGACATGGCTATTAATAAAACATTTCTTAGCGACAAAAGTTAGAACTAATTTATTTTGCATAATGAGAAGTAATCCAAGATAAATGAGTCATATACATTATATATGAAAGTTGCATATGTAGATGTAAGTAGAAATACTACGTGTACATATACATGTAGATATACAGATGTGGATATAAATAAGGATAAAGATACAAATAGATGACTGTATTTTGCTTTAATGTAGAATATCGTTAATTTAAACTCATGTAACACCCTATATTTTAAAGCTTCAGACAAAATAAAACATTTTGCAATTAAAGTAATGGAACTAAGGTTTTAGAACTCAACCATGTTTGTTTATCAGCAATGTTGTAAATGAAAAAAATCATCATCAGTACAAAAGTGGGCGTTAGGAATACAGATGGGACAGCTGTTGTTCTTTAATTGTGACTAGATTAATAAAATTCAGTTTTTACAACCCATTTAAAATGTATCACTTGGGAATACATTTTAGTACCACTTTGGGTGTCTTTTGGTTAATAAATTCTTGCCTTTTGAATGTAAGTATTTGGCTTCAAATCCCAGATACAAGTTTATTAAAAATTATAATAGTTCTTAGAGACTGTAAAATGAAATGAAGTGCACAAAATGTGTGTTTCTGGTGCTTGACTTTAAAATGATTTTTTACATGACTAACTTCAATATTTTCAACTTAAGCAGACTGTTGTTGAATTTAAATGATTATTAAATATTTAACCAGAATGAGAAAGAGAGAGTGAGAGTGCGGGGGAGATGGAGAGAGAGAGAGGGAGATGTGGGGTGGTGGGGGAAGGGGTAGTATATCATTTTAAAGTCAAGTTTTCTTTTAATTTCTTGATAGTTTTTTAAATAATAAAGAGGTGTGCCCTATATTAACATACTATGCTAATAATTATGAATCCAATAATATTTATGTAAAATAGGCTGTAACTTCAGATCTGAATTGTAATAAAGTATAGTTAGTATAGTTAATAAGAAGAACTCTGTGGAATATTCTGTCAAAGGGTTTTTAGGAGGTGATAAAAATACACTTTTTTTTTAAGCCAAAGCATTTGGAATATGGTATTATTCTGCTAAATGTTTTCCTTTATCAAATAAACAGATGAGAGAGAATACTTAAAATCTCTGTTAATGAACAGGGCTCCTCTTGAAAATTCAGTGTTTATTGCCAGTGGGATGAAAATTGTGAGGCAGCGAGGTAAGAGCATGAGGGGCAACGACACTAAATTCTATAATTTTGCATGGCAACTGGCCTAAAAGGAAGATAAGGCTCCTTGTTGGCATTTCTCTTTCCTTAATAGAATAACCTTTGTGTCTGGATAAAATAAGGTTGATGGGGTGGAGGAGAGAGAAAAACCACAGAATTTCCACTGAAACAACTAAAGGGCCCACTACAGTTCCATGTATGCTGACAGAGGACACAAGACTCCTGGGGTTACTCACAGGAGAAGCAGAAGTATATGTAATTGTGCTAGCTCTCAGAATAGCACAGGATCATGTAGAATACCAGCTGGAGCTGTCCTGAGTAGTGAGAACACCACCACGAAGAAACCTGAGCTTGGGGGGACCAACTGTTTTTATAGCAATCAGTAAGCAAGACTGACCACAGAGAGACCAGGTGCATCTCAGAACTATCTGATGCTTCCTGTGATCTTACCTCACTTCTCAGAATTCCAGTTTCATAATCAATCCTGAAATGTGGCCTGAGTATAAGAACAGCCAAGGCCATCAGCTTAGCAAGACAGTAGGAGCACAATAGGCCTATGGTGGACAGCTTCCCTATACTTTTCTCCTTTTATTATCTAGAGCTCCCTCCCATTTTCCACCTATAAAAATATCTGCTCCAAACCTCATTCCAGTCACATCCTCCAGAAAGACAAAAATGCTGAATCCCATGTTGTCCCAGGAAAGCCATGGACCCTAACTCACATTTGTGCTCTTTCTCTTTGGGGTCATGATGATATGACTTAGTTTGAGGAATCCTTAACATTTCCTGATGGGCCCAGTATATTGCTAATATTCATTGTATCATTTCCGTCCCCTTCGTTCCAAGGAACTCTCATTTTTCAAAAATATTCTCAAACTTAAACTCTTCTAGATTTTGCTTAAAGAGTGATTAACAAGATAAAGTGGAAATAGAAATTTTTATTTATTGACAAATGTCTTTTCTAACAGTTTAGTTACATTCTAACAGATGTTATTAATAGAATCAGTTGACATGTATAAATATAATGCAACTAAAGGTAGTTAAAAGTGGTTACTTTTGGCTTTAATTTTTTAAAAGGCATATAATTAATTTGCTTTAAAAAAGTCAAAGAGCAACAAATACTAATTCAGTAAATCAAGTGGAAGGGTCCTTGGCCTGGGGTCATCTGTGACACTCTACAAAGTTGACTGGGTTAGCTGGCTAATAGATATCTTCTTTTAACCTCATTAATTTATATGTGTGTTCTGTGAAAAACCCATGCCTTGTTGAAAAGTCTTTCTAAATAAGAAGAATTTTTTCTTTACTCAACATATACATACATTTAATACTCTTTGCATGGAAAAGAAGATGGAAAGTCAATTCCATATGATAGCCAGAGAAAGAATCAGCTGGAGAAAGAGGAAGAGAGACTGACTTACTCTTCTAATTTTATCTTGTAGACTGAGAGAGGTTGAATGAGCATCATATTTGAAGTTTTGCTTCCTAATAATTGGGCAACTTTGGTTAAGTGAATTTATATTCCTGAGCCTCTTTCCTAATCTATAAAACTGGGATGATGAAAAATACTGCATGGATTGGCATAAAGAATATTTGAGGATTAGTTGTGGTTTGTTTCAAGTTCCTAACACCTAACTCCTACTTGGTATTTAATAAATGGTCACTGTTATTATTGATGTTACTATTTTATCCTTTGAAGATAAGGCCCTGAACACAATAGATGTTTCTGTGGCCCAACAAATCAGAAAATATTAAAGAGAAGAGGAACATTCTGGTGATGCATAACAAACTATAACGGAGATTTTTAGGATTGATGGTAAATGAACAGTTGGAAAAATATTTGTTTTTATCAGAGTCAATTTGGCAGCTGTTGGTGTGCACGCCCATTGCTTAAAGGTGCAATCCTTTGATGAGGTCTTTAAGCAAATTTATACATGTTTGTTCATAAGTTTTTTGAGTGTTAGAAGAAATTCCTTTAAAACAATGGAAATCCTATTTGAAGATGATGATTTCTTTTCCCAGGCCCCTTTGCTTCTCTGAAACTGGCTGTGTACCTTGTGATTCTAAGGCTGATTCTTAGGGAGTATGACATATCACATATTAAACTAAAATATGAAAGTCTTGCTCAAATAAAAGAAATGAGATGTAAAGTTTTAATTAAGAACTATTAATTAAGAATTAACCTTTTGGAAATTCACTTCTCTCCTAGCTGCAGGGCAAGGTTGTATTTGTCACAGTGTGGTCATAGATGAATGCATTTTGAAAGATATGCTATATGGTGACTATAGCTTATGTGATTTATATTTCAAAATAGACCATATGATAAGCAATTATGTAATTCTGAGATAATCTCTACAGTCTCTGTAAGCCCTTTTGAATATTTCAGTAAACAAATATTGAAATACTAATATGGTAATTCCATGTTCATATTTAAATCTGTTGTACTTTTTTAGGAGAATATTACTATTTTAGGAATATGCAAATGAAAGGTGAAAACATTTGCGTTCTGAACTATTAGAAAGAGACTGAGAAAAAAATCATATTTAATGCAGATAATGCAAGCTTCCTAGGGATAGGGAGTATTTTTTTATAAATTGGGTTTATTTGTTGCATTTATTGTAAACATTCCACAAATACCTGTTGATGAGATTTCATTTGTCATCTTCATGGATCTAATGTGCTAACTTTGTTATAATTAGTTTCCACAACATTTATGTGATGTTATTGATGGAATGGTAGACCTATTTTGCACTAAATTTCCACTATGAAATTCATTATATAGAAATGGTAGAGCATATTCTATAAATGATAGCATACATATTATATCATCTTCAGTGCTTCTTAAAATTTGTCACCCTTGAGAATCACTTGGGGAAGTTTATTAAAAATGCAGATTCTGGGGCCCACCTGTTCTGATTCTCATTCTGACAGGCCCAGAACCTGACTTTTCACAAAACTTAGAGTTGATTCTTGGAAGTAATTTTAATATATGTTGAGAAGCACTACTCTCCAATATTTGAAGAGAAACACATTTACTAACTTATTTTTTTTATCCTGAGGAACACATTTTTTCAATTTTATCTGTTTAGACATGTCCCTTCTAAGTACTCTTCCAGTTTCACTTCTCATAGTAGGAAGTATCTTCTCTACTTTTCTCATTTAACCACCAGTAAAAGTATGTCTTAGAAGGAAGATTTGGGCTTGACAAAACTATAACCTAATTCACCAGACTTTAGCCTTTTGAGATTAGTCCCACAAAACAATTAAAAACATGGTTTTCTGCTTGAAGTGTTTAATTCTGTTTTAATTAGAAACCTTCCCCTTTTATTTACTTAGTACTTCTTTACCTTCATTGACATTGAGATGGTTTTCAGTGGGGCATCATGAATATGCCTGCATTTGCATACTCATATGGGAAAATTCTAATGGTAAGGACATAATTAAGTTTTAAGGATCATTTTGTACCTGAGATTACATTTATAATCCAATTTGGAACTTCTCCTATGAGATATCTGTGAATCTAAAAGGTTAACAAGTGGAGATTTACTGTGTTTCAAACTAAATCTAAATGATATTGCAAAATTGCATTTTTTGGTTGTTGCTTAGTAACAATCATCCAGTTTTCAAGAGAATCATTCTTTGTAGAGATGATTCCTAGTATATGGTATGTGTAGTAGAAAGATATGTCAACATACGTGTTGTTGGGAACATTTCAGAAATGTTCTGATTGAAACCATGGTGATACTTGTTGGTTAGCACAGAGCCTCGGGCATAAATAATCAATGTAATGCATCAGTGAAGATCGTTGTTTCTAAAGCAGTACACTAGGAATGACTAATGTTTTCCTTTTTTTTGAAACTGCATTTTTGCCTCCCTTCAAACAGATTTGAGTGGATCTGTTTGAAGAAAAGAACAGTGTAGTAGTTGTATTGCCTCATGGATTATTTACCCTTTATCCTCAAACATCTCTGTCTCTAGCCCTTTGCCCTCAACCTATTCTCTCTTTAATCAACCACAATCTGGCCTTTCCATTCCCTACCACACTGAAACTACTCCCACGAAGTTACCAATGACTTTTAATTGCTAAACCCAAAGGAAGTTTTCCAAGTCTCAGTCAGTGCTGTGCTAAGTCATTTTGGTAAAGGAAGAAGGCGTGTCCCTAAATCCCCTTATTAAAATACCCTCCCAGGTTTTGAACCAAGTGGAAAAAGTTAATAATAGCTCTACAATCAAAAAACACTCCTATATATAAAACTCCATCCTGCCTAATCTATTGGCAGACCATTGTCAACCCCATAAACCTACCCAGTGGGAAAGCAAAGGCTTTGCAGGTCCAAGAACTACAGACTGTCAGCATGTACAGTAACGCAGGGTAATAACACAAACGAACAATGACCTGTCTTTTTTCAAAATTTTAATATTTTGCTCACCGTGGATTCTTTTGCATTAATTTTTAATTTTAAAGTAATGCATTTAAATATTATTTATCTTCATCACGGAGTTTTTTGATGCCCCTTAAATTTTTTTTGCCCACAGTGAGTGCTTCACTCACCTCACCCCTAATTCCAGACCTGCCCATAGTACTGGGCCTCTTCGTGAACCTGATACTATTTTTCTGTCTCTTAAATATGTTCTCTCTGAGCTTCTGTGACATTGTTGTCTTGTGATTCCTTTCCTTCATCACCAGATATTCTCTCTCAGTGTCTTTCCTGGGCTCTTCTTCTCTTCCAGCCCTTCAGTTTTTGGTGCTCTCAGTGGCTGATTCTCATTGTTATAAGTGTGGCTTTGTTTATGCTCTTTCTGGTTGCGTTCAGTCATTTCCACTGCTATTGCTTTTTTCCACACCCTCATTATTTTATGGCTGAATGGTTGCAATAGGCTGCTAACAAGTTCCTCTAATCTCCATGCTGGCCCCTTTCTGGTCCACAGTACAGGCAGAATGATTTTTTTCTAAAGTGAATATATAATTCATATGTTTATTAACTGAATATTTATTTAGTATTTTTTTCCTGTCCTAGGTACTGTTTTAGATTCTAGAGATAAATCAGTAAATGAAAGAAAGTCCATACTCTTCAGAAACTTATCTTAATTTTATTTGAATATTGTTATAGCCTCATTCTAGGTGTTATATTTAATTTTTATCTAAATATATGCTTGCATGGTGGATTTGAGTAGAAAGAAGGTTTTTTCCTCCTTTTCTCATACTTTGATTATAAAATTTTTTGAATATTTTTACTTTTCAGTTATGTATGAAGTGGTAGAAGCCTAGATTCTGCTTTCTAAAAGAATCACTTTTCATTAAGAATGTGGAAATCATTACCTATTGACTTGTTAGTACTTAGGATTTCTTTCAAGTCCCAGAAATAGAGGATGATGTAATAATTACCTTACCCTTATTCTTTACTCATTATTTCTGTATGAATATGTTTTATACATATTATTAATTGTATCCCAAGTCTTGGATCATATGTGCTACTACAGTCCTTAAACAAATTGTAATCCAGTCTAGTGACATGTTTGGCTTACACTATGTGTGTGTTTGTTTTAATTTTATTCAGTTATTTTTAAAATTAATAAACATTATTTTTATAGCAGTTTTAGGTTCACAGCAATTGTGAACAGAAAGTACAGAGAGTTCCCATGTGTCCTTTCACCACAGGGATGATGCACATCCCCTCCCAACATCAACATCCCACAAGTACCAGTATAGTACATCTGTTACAATTGATGAACCAACATTGACACATCACTATCAACAGTTTGCATTAGGCTTCACACTTTTGTGTTGTTCTGTGGATTTGACAAAGATATGAAGTCATGTATCCACAATGATATATCTTACAAAATAGTTTCCCTGCTCAAAAATCCTGAGTTCCAGCTGTTCATCCTTACTTCCCCCTAAATCCCTGACAATCATTGATCTTTTTACTTTTTCCATGGTTTTGCATTTTGCAGAATGTCATATAGTTGGAATCATACAATATGTAGCTTTCAGATTGTCTTCTTTTACTTGGTAGTATGCATAATTTATCATATATTGTTGTGTCTTTATACTCCATTTCTTTTCAGTACTTAATCATATCCTACTGTCTGGATATACCACTGTTTATTTGTCTATTCATCTATTGAAGGACATCTTAGTTGCTTCCAAGTTTTGACACTTATGAATAAAGCTGCTATGAATATCTGTGTGCAGGTCTTTGTGTGAACATAAGTTTTCAACTCATTTGAGTAAATACCAAAGAGCACAATTGTTGGGTCATATGGTAAGAGTGTGTTTAGTTTTGTAAGAAACTGCCAAACTTCTTCCAAAGTGGCTGTACCATTTTGCATTCCCACCAACAATTAATGAAAATTCCCGTTGCTCCACATCTTCATTAGTATCGTCGGTGTTTTAGATTTTAGTCATTCTAATAGGTATGTAGTGGTATCTCATTGTTGTTTTAATTTGCAATCCCCTAATGACATATGATGTTGCACATCTTTTCTTATGCTTATTACCACTTGTAAAACTTCTATTGGGGGGATGTCTGTTCAGATCTTTTGCCCAGTTTTTTAGTTGGGCCATTCATTTTCTTATTATGGAGTTTTAAGGATTCTTTGTATATTTTGGATAACAGTCCTTTATGTGGCTGTCTTTTCATTCTCTTGACAGTGACTTTTGCAAAGTAGAAGATTTTTAATTTAATGAAGTCCAACTTATTGAATTTTCTTTCATGGACCGTGCTTTTAGTGTTGTATCTAAAAGTCACTGCCAAACCCAAGGTCGTCTAGATTTTCTCCTGTGTTATGTTCTAGGAGTTTTATAGTTTTGCATTTTATATTTAGGTCTACGATTTGTTTGAGTTAATTTTTGTGAAGGTTGTAAATTTTGTATCTAGATTTTTTTTTTTCATGTGACTGATTGTCCCAACACTATTTTCAAAAAGGCTATCATTCCTCAATTGAATTGTCTCTGCTACTTTGTCAAAGATCAGTTGACTATGTTTGTGTGAATCTATTTCTGGGCTCTTTATTTTGTTCTATTGATCTATTTGTCTGTTCTTTCACCAAAAACACACTGTCTTAATTACTATAGTTTTATTGTAAGTCTTGAAGTCAGGTAGCATCAGTCCTCAGACTTTGTTCTTCTTTAATATTATGTTGGCTTTTCTCTATCTTTTGCCTTTCCATATGAACTTTAGAATCAATTTGTCTATATCCATACAATAACTTGCTGGGATTTTGATTAGGATTGCATTAAATCTATAGATCAAGTTGGAAAGAACTGACATTTTGACAATATTAAATCTCCTATCCATGAATATGGAATATCTCTATTTATTTAGTTCTTTTATTTTGCTCATCAGAGTATTATAGTTGTCCTAATATAGATCTTGTATATGTTTTGTTAAATTTATACATAAATCTTTAATTTTTGGGGGGGTACTAATGTAAACAGTATTGTGTTAATTCCAAATTCCTCATGTTCATTGCTGGTATATAGGAAAGCAATTGACTTTTCTATGTTCACCTTGTATATCAAATTTTCTGTAGCTGCTTATTAGTTCCAGGAGTTTTTGGTTGATTTTTTTCAGATTTTCTACATAGACAATCATATCATCTGTGTTATACTTGTTATACCTGTTCTTTTCCTTTCTCATTGTATTATCTAGGACTTCCAGTATGATGTTGAAAAGGAGTAGTAAGAGGGAACATCCTTGTCTTGTTCTTTTTTTTTTTTTCTTTTTGTGGTATGCGGGCCTCTCACTGTTGTGGCCTCTCCTGTCGCGGAGCACAGGCTCCGGACACGCAGGCTCAGCGGCCATGGCTCACGGGCCCAGCTGCTCCGCTGCATGTGGTATCTTCCCGGACCGGGTCACAAACCGGTGTCCTCTGCATCGGCAGGCGGACTCTCAACAACTGTGCCACCAGGGAAGCCCCTTGTCTTGATCTTAATCATAGCAGGAAAGCATCTAGTTTCTCACCATTAAGTATAATGTTAGCTGTAGGATTTTTTAGATGTTCTTTATCAAATTGAAGAGGTTCCCATCTATTTTTAGTTTGCTGAGAGATTTATCATGAATAAGTGTTGAATTTTGTCGAATACTTTTTCTGTATCTATTGATATGATCATGTAATTTTTCTTCCTAGACTGTTGATGTGATGGATTGCATTGACTGGTTTTTAAATGTTGAACCAGCCTTGTGTATCTGAAATAACTTCCACTTGGTCATGTTGTATGATTATTTTTATACACAGTGTGTTTTTAAAAATTTGTTTGTGAAAAACATTTAAAAATTGAGACATTCCCCACATTTATTTTGGGCATACTTGAAGAAGACTTGACATTCCTGGGCTTATTACCTCACATGGCAACAATCTGTGGGAGCTGAATAAATGTTGCTGCTCCCCACCACCCCACAATCCTTGTAACTCTTTAATGCTTTATGTCCAGATACTTCATTCATTTACATCACCTGCCTCAGATGGTCTCAAGCATACTCCTGCCTTGGAGATAGTTGGAGGTGATCCAAGTGCTGATCTTACTTGACCTCTGTGTTGTCTAAACTTTTGCATATTGTTGAGACTCCTCATTCCTTTGCACCTGTGACCCTATTTTCTTCTGATATTATTCCCATTTTTTTTACATGCCTCCCTCATGGATCTTCCTCTTATCATCTTTTAAAATTTGAAGTTCCTTAGAATCCCATCATTGGCTCTTTACTCTCTACATACTCAGCGTAGATGATCGTCCATACTCACTGTTTTTCAGGTCCTAGAATCCCTGCTATCCCCCTCTTCCCAGAATACTTGCTTTCATTATTATTCACATATTTATTGGTTCCAAGGAGCCACAAGAAACAACAGGGAATAATGACTTGTCACAGGCCTTTAAAGGGAATGGTTAGTCACACATTTGAAATGGCAGTGATAGTTGGAAGGAATGGCAAAAAAAAAAAGATATACATCATGAAATATATTGACAGTCTGGAAATGTACTCAATTTATTTTCACTAGTCTAGTCATAATCTTAATTGACAGGGAAACAGATGAAACCCCAAAGACTCCTGTTTGTCTAACAGTGAAAGATTGTCCTAAAATCAAACATAATCTTAGAGACCAGCCTGGCAGGGAAAGAGGAAATAATCTTTAGATCTTTCATTATTACAGGATGATGATGAGATATCTATATCTGTCTGTATCTATAGCTATCTATCTATCTATCTATCTATCTATCATCTATCTATCTGTAATAGCAGGTACAGTGGAATACTATTTGGCAATAAAAAGGAATAGAGTACTGACACATACTATGATGAACCTTAAAACTATTATGTTAAGTAAAAGACACCCAGAAGACAAAGGCCACATGTTGTATGATTACAGTATCACAATCCATAGAGACAAAAAGCCAATCAGTGGTTGCCTGAGGCTGGGATTGGAAGTGGGGATTAAGTACAAATGGGCATAAGGAAAATTTTGGTGGGGGGTAAAGAAGTATTCTAAAACTGGGTTATGGTGATGGTTAACTTATTGTATAAATTTACTAAAAATCACTGAATTACACACATTAGATGTATAAATTATATCCCAATAAAGCTGAGGCAGGAGATAAATGGGTTCCAGGCTAGACGTTTACAACTGGCCTCCTGTTCACACTTCCTGGGATAAGAAGAAGATGGGCTCCAGGCTGGACATTCATTACCAGCCCCCTGTTTACATTTCCTGAGGCAAGAGACAAATGATCTCTAGACTACATATTTATGACCAGACTCCTGTCTATATTTCGAGATCTGCACCTTGATATAAAAACCAGCAACAGGAATAGGGTAAATAACCGATCATTGGGCATTTTTATGGTAGGGACAGAGTGCCATAAAAGGATCAACAGGTCACACACTTCCCATCCTTGGGGCAAGGGAAACATTGCACATGTGCAGAAAGTCTCCTTGGGGGTCAAAACAGAGGGGGCACCACCCCATAATATGTGATGCTAAGCCCATCCCATAGGCCTCTGGGCTGAAATCCATCTTGGAAAAAGTTGTGCATGCATGTTGGTGACGGTCCTAGGGCAGGTCAGTTGTGGAAAAAGAAAACAGATAATTGGCCCAAGGTAAAAAAAGACCCGGAAGAACTGCCGTATATAAATGACTTAACCGCCTCTTTACTGCACTCCTCATTAGGGAGGACACTGACACCCTTTCTCTCCCCGGTGTGCATCTCTGCCTTGCTTCTATCTTAACTAAACAAACTGTTTCTCTGTGTGCTCTCCCACTTGTTGTACTGTGCCTCTAATAATAAACTTTGTACCTGTTTTTACAGTTTTGCCTCCGTGAGAAATGCATTTTTCACTGGTGGCAAGAGCCAGGGGGTGTGGTGGCCAGGATTCCTGGTTTTCATCCAGGCTACCCAGGTTTAATTTCTGGGAAGGAAATTAAGATCTCACTTCTCGCCACCACTCACTGCTGCATCCTGGAGATCAAAGCTACTTAAATAACAATAGCTGGTCTTTTTCTATGCACTTATAAAGCACAGTGAGGCTAAGGAAGGTGCACCAGTACAAACAGGTAATAAATATCAGGGCTAGGATTTGAACCCAGATAGTCTCTCTCCAGGGCACTTGAAATCATTTTTCATGAATTATCTGATTTTTAATCCTTAATATAACCTTATGAGATGATATCACTAATATAATTTTCTCACTTTACAGGTGAGGAAATAAACCTAAAGGTTAAGTAACTTGCCCACGGTCACAGAGTTCATGGTTTAGCTGGAATTGAAACACAGAGAGATTGACTTGTAACTTACATCTGTAATCTTTTTGGGTTAACTGATCACACAGCAATATCTCTGAAGCCACAGATACAAATTTATATTTATGAATAGCTGGCAGGAATGGTGACATTGTAATTATGAAATGCAGAAAGACAAAGTAGCCTAGTGTTTTACTGATAACTTTTTGGGCTACCTTGCTTGGATCAAGAACTTGACATACAGCACAAAGCCTGGAGACCTAAGGCTAAGAAACCATCCATTTACTGACAAGTGGTCTGGAAAGGAAGGGTCAGGTTTCTTTTAACTTGGGGGAAAATAACCACTTATTTCCTTAATCAATCTTATAAAGGAACTGACTGATTTTTAATAAGCGTACATCTTAAGGACATAAACCCTAGTAAAAACAATCTCCAGGGGGGAGGTGTTCGCTTATTCAATTAGTATTTATTGATTACCAACTCTGTGTTATGTCTTGCTAGTAATTAAATATGGTTTTAAGTATGCAAATTTTTTAAATGAATGTACTATCTTTTAAGAGACCTTTTCCTTGAATTTAGTATTTTGAGTGAACTATTCAAGAGTAGTTTTTATCTCTTAATTATTTCTTTTATCCCATCTTCCTCTTGTTTTGGAAAAAAAAAGCAACAATATGAATTAATGTCGTATAATAGTAAGAATAACCTTCAGAGGATTTTCATCTTCTCACTATTTTTTTAATGTGTGTGGAACCATGACAGTTAGATATGCAAAAGATCTAACTTAAGAGTAAAAGAAAAAAAAATAGTTCATTTAATACATCTTACTAGTCATTCCCTATGAATAATTCCCTATGGTATTTTGGCAAAACGGGCTCTTGTCTAATTTTAAATGACGTAATTGAAGAAGCTTCAGCTGGAGGTTGATTCTAGAGGCTAACGGACTTTCTGTGAAAGGTTTCTAACATTTAGCCTAATTTTTCACTCCTTAAAATTTTAGAGCATTACTCCTAATTACTTCCTGTGACCTACACTGCCACCACCTTGTTTCATGCTGGTTGCCACTCACTGTCCTTCTAGGTAGGTATTATGTCTCCCCACTGTGAGTTCTTTCTGAATGAAGCATAGTTTTAGTCTTTACATGGGCTGGTAGTTCCTATATAGAGGGATAAATTGTATATTCTTCTTTTCTGAATTTGGGCTGAGTTAAACATAAGAGTACCAAATCATGTATTTGTTAATCCTTGATTTAAATGTGAATTTAAGTCTTTGAATCAGAATTCTAACGGATCATCAGAACTGTCATCAATCATTTACTAAATTCATAGGTGTGAAATCCAGGCTCATATTTCCCAATTTTCTATTGCACAGAAGATTGGAATGCTTTTCCTATTTTCTACAGATATGTGTCAAAATAAAAACACTCTTAAATAGATATTGAACAAAATGTTTACACAGATTTTAGGCATATAGCATCTATGTGCCATTTTTCAAAAGAGGAATAATTGTTATACTGTTGCATGGAAACATAATGATTTTTTATGACTAGGAAATAATGTGAACTTTCTAGAGGCTGTCAATCAATAGTTTATTTTTATTGATTGACATATGTTTCTTTTAACCTCTGTGTAGACTCTTCAATAGGTTAAATAATTTTATTGTTGTTTCCTGATATAGCTGCTGGGCTTTCAGCATTAAATATAATACACCGAGGCAAGGTCTTTCCAGAAAAAAGTAACTTTATCATGCTTATCTCATCAATATTTTGCCATTATTTTTTATAGATTATAACCCTGTCATATCATAGCCATAGCTGCTGGTGCTAATCTGTATTTTAGAGAGAAACAATGAAGAAGGGGGATTTACTGTAAATTTAAACAAATATTAGTTCATGAAAATTGTATACATTATATAATGCAATTATATATATATTTTTTTCCTAGAGGGAATGCTAGCTAGTTACTACCTTCCACAAGGCTTGGTAGTGATTATTTCTTATTTCTAACCACACACTATCATGGAAAGTGCTATCTGGCCACACTGGAGATTTAGCACTGGGGATATGCATGTTGGAACAAATCCTTGATTAGCAGAGTTTCAAACTGAGCTGTAGGTATTACAGCTTCTCCTGTATCCCTGCTGAGAATCACTGTGCAAAGGTTTGTCTTGACTGGCAGACCTATAAAACCTGGAGCTTATCTGCTATATTGCTTTGATATTTCAATCTATTTTGGGATAGATTTTATACTTTGGCACTTGGTATATTGTCTTTCCTTTGGATATACAGCTGGTGGCTGTATTAGCATTTACTGAAAGTGCTGTAGCAATTCCCACATCAAGGTAATCCTGTTCCCTAGTGTTCTTTCAGAGTAAACCCAAGGTATTTCATTTCAGGGCAGATGAAACCTAATTGATGTCTTTAAATCACTTAAAATCTCTGTATACACTAGTAGCAGCTGGAGAAACAGGATCTGCCATAGCCAGGCCACGTCATTATGGCCAGGTGTTAATAAATGCTCCTTTCTATATCTAACCTAGCAGTCCTCAAATTTTAGTGTGCATTCGAATCACTTGAAGGGGGAGTAAAAACACAGATTACTGGCCCCCATCTCCAGAGTTTCTGATCTGTAGTCTGGGATGGGGTCTGAGATTTTGCATTTCTAGAAAGTTCCGTGATGATGCCGGTACTGCCAGTTCAGGGACCACCCTTTAAGAACTGGCTTATAGAGTGTTGTATAACCACAGTACTTAAGGCTGTGAATGGCCCAGATCTTGGGCCCACACTGGAGAACTACTGAGCTAATATACTGATTGGCACACTTATTCTGTGACGGACCAGATAATAAATATTATAGGCTTATGGGCCAGACAGTCTCTGTCACAACTACTCCGTTCTGCTGTTATAGCAGGAAAGCAGCCATAGACAATGCATAGATGAATGCATGTGGCTGTGTTCCAATAAAATTTTATTTATAAAAACAGATAGCAAGATATATTTGGCTCCTGGCCGATAGTTTGCCAATCCCTGATCTAATTCATTAACAAGGGACTTGTATCTTTCCCAGCTCACAAATCATCTGTATCCTCTGTACTAGTTAGCAACTATGTGCCAAACTTTGAGCTAGGAGCTGTGTGGGATATATAAAAAGTATAAATCTGATTTTCCAACTCTTCTTCAAAATATTAGAGTTCAGTGTGGTATAATCTTGAAAAATATTAGAGAGACATTAAATGCCTAGACTAGAATAGATTTCATGATATAGGTGAATCTTGGAGAATGAGTAGAAACTAGGCAAAAGAGAGCAAAATAAATGTCTTAGAAAGGAAGGTCAGCATGAGAAAAGACGTGGAGTGAATACTCAGTGCATTCTTCCAACGGGCTGTGAGGAGATCTGTGATGTGGAAAGGATTAGAAATGTTGAGAGTCACAGATGGCATTTAACTAACACTTATAGTGCATGCTCTATATATTGGCAAAGTGATAGGTCCTGGGGGCACAGCTAACCAAGGCATAGTCCGTGCCTTCAAGAATCTCAGATGTGGCTCAAGTTATTTAAAAATCCCAAATTCATATACAGTATTTGAAGAGTATATGCTTGGCTCATGGTGAGCTTTCAATGGATGTTAAACTGAAAGTGAAATTAATGTGATTGACGCCAGGGGATTTTTGGTAGTTCTTGATCAGTAGAGTGGCTTGAAGAAAGCTGTTTTAGGAAAAGCCATCCTCCATAAACTAGTAAAATGATAACCGTATAAAAGAATGGTTGTTAATGATATTATATTAATTCCACAGAAACTTTGCTAGATTGGAAAATAGTGTGTGTTGGGTGGCTCTTTTGTTTGTTTTTAATTTGTTTTTATATAGTGTGACTAAGAAAATCCAAAATTAGTGTATTAATATGTTTTCATCAAGCCATCATCAGAACTAAAGACAATTTCCAGAGTTGTACCATTTTGTCTTTCTGATACAAATGTATACCATTAAAAAATAGACTGTATAGAGAACAATTCTCCAAATATAAGTGGGGCTTTTTATTTCTGAGATTTTATTCCCAAAACATTGGATATAGGGTCAGGATGGAGTCTATTATCAAATAAAATGTCTAGTGGGAGCTGATGGTAGGTGTTTGTGTGAGTACTTGAGTGAGGGAATCTTCAAGCTTCCTTCTCATTCCAGTATTCTGACTTTAAGTAAAATTTGTAAGGTCCACAAGGAACTAATTCAGGCAAGTTTCCCTAAGAATGTGAGAAAATCACATCTTGAATAATGCATTTCAGTAGATGAAACTAGAGTTCATTTCATAGTAAACATAATACTGAATTTGGGGCTAGAAAAAGCAAGGGGGATTGACTGAAGGCATTATTTTAGACAGGATGACACATGACTTTTCAGCTATCTAACCCATTCTATACAGTTTAATTTTTAATTAAATGCAAGGATGCAGATGGCAGTATGCCATTTTATCTAGTTAGATGCTGACAGAGGGTTAGAAGGAAAGTTCCATGTGACTTGGATTTCCTTTGATTTGTAGCTTGACTTTTTGTGAGCATGCCTCTACCATTTTTATTATGGCTTCTTCTTCATTTTCAATGTCGAGGGATAGCCAAAGCCCACATTGGTCCTAAGACAGTGATTGATTTCTTGCACACCCTTGCCCATGAGGTCCCTTTAAATAAAAGTTGAGAATTGAGTAGTGACCTTCAGTCTTCCACATTTGACAACCCTTTTATTCCCCACAAATGAGTATTCTAAAATGTCCTGACCTGTATGTGTGAGTATGTGTGTATATGTGTATGTACTGATGATGTATATGTCACTAGTCTTGCACCAAGGACTTTATTTGATAATAGATGGGTCCAGAAAGCTTATCATTTTTGCATTAAATGATTTATATTATCTTATCAAGAAGCTCTGAAATTTATGAGAAAAGAAAGGGGAGTTGGATGGGGCTTCCACATTGTATGAATCTGTGGGATATACCTTAAGTAATTTTTCTCTGAAAGCAGAAGGAATTTAAGAAAAAATGCAGAAGTATTATTTTACTCTGTATTTTGGTAGTTGAGTACTTTATGACACATTATTTCCTGTTAAATATAGCTTCAGGGAGATTTGAAATTTTCAAATGAGGTGGAAATGATTAGGAGAGCAAAGAGAAAATTAACCTAATGGAGGGGCAAGATTTTTTTCCCTAGTCACAAGCTTATGCAGTGCTGCAAGTTGACCTTGATTGAAGAAAATAATAGCTTACTGGGGGTGAATAATTTTAAAAAGAAGATAAAAACATAATGTAACTTTCAGATATCTCAATGCTATGGTAAAAATATAAAATTAAAGAGGGAAAGTAAAAAAATAAGTGGTTCTATAATTTCGGCATTATTACCTAATATCGCTGTCCATAAATATAAAATGTAGAATAACCAATTTTGGCATTAGAAGATATAAAATAATAGGGAAGGACTGCCAATGTCCTAAAATACTACATAATGTCAATTATTGAGGAACTAGTACATGTTAGGAAATATGCTAAGCACGTTATTATATACAATGTCTCCAATTCTCACAATAGTTCAAGTTACCTATTTTCATCCTAAATTTAAATTGATATTTAAAGAATAACAGAAATTACCCAGGTCACACAGATATTCAACAGAAGAACCAGGCTTTCAGTCCTAGATGTGTTCTTTCTACTATATATTTCTTCCTTTGGTTAATCCTTTGTTCCAAAAAGCACAAGTCACTGTGTCCAGTTATGTGTTTTCTGCTTTATCTTTTGCAGTGTTTAGTAGTGCATGGCACAAGGTAAGTGTCCCACTTAGGCTAGCTAAATTAAGGTGTACACACGTGAAAATGAGATCAAGAGAGGAAAGTATTAGTGTGTTTGTATATATATTTGTCCTTGAAATAAAATACTGTGCTTTAAAAAAATGTCTACATTTTATACATTCTTGACTTCCAAAAAAGGATGAAGAATTTTAAGCTACTTACACTAAAAAGAAATGATAATGTAACTTCTAAAAAGCATTAACTAAAGAATAAAATTCAGGAGCCAACTGATAAATTATCTAATACAACTCTCCCAATTTAAATTGATCACCTCTGTTTTTTGATTTATGAACAGGAAATGAGCTTTAACTGTTAGGCACCTGGATGAAGAGCCCTGGATTCAGCTTGTCAGAGTCCTGTAACCTGCAAAGACCCTCTGGTTGCACTAGGATCATTCGAATGAAGTAAGATCTAATTGCTTTAATTAGAATGTAAGACTTTTACTGTTGAATCAACTTTTAATAAGGTGATTTGGCATACCTCTATAATGTGCCAATAACTGTTAATTTTGAAAAAAGAGAAGAGTGTATCATTCTGTGGCAAAATCGTATTATTCCAATTTCTGTTCATCTTTTATTTCATGGAATTGAGCCCAGTTTTTTTTTTGGAAAGCATTACCTAGATTTAATTTCTGTGTGACTGTTGAAATTGGTACAGTTTCGTTGCCTTTGTGGTATCAATTGCTTTTTATACGATTGTAATTTTATTGTAAGTAATCAAATTAGTCTCTCTTTCTCTATTTTTTTTTTAAGTTTAAGTTGACCCACTATTTTATTTTAAAATGATAACAACAATGCAGTTTGTGCCATGATACAGCAAGGCTTTGCTTTTCTTATTTATTCCAAGTTTATACAGGTCCAATGACCTTTTGGAACATCTGTCTATATATGGCCACACATAGACTGTGAACTTCCATGTAGGCATTAGAGTTAAAAGACATGTTTTAAAGATAGTTCATAGTTCTTCCTGGAAACACTCCTATTTTGAGCAGATGATGCCAGTATATGATTGAAATACTTTTTTCTGTAAAGCACTAGCTGCAATCAATGTTTAAATGCTGGTTCAGGCTTACTATGTATAAAACTTTACAGGGCACGTATGATGCAAAGGCTACAATACAGCACAGAACCAAGTGCTAGGAAATGTGAGCAGATCCAGCATGACCACCAACATACTTTAGGTACTTGGATGAATCACTTAATCATATCTGAGGAACTTGGATGAATCACTTAATCACATCTGAGTTTTCCCTCGGTTTTGAAATGAAGGGGCTAGATTAAACAAGGAAAGGGTGGCAAATTCTTGAGCTTTGAAGGTCAGACACATAATATATGAAGTGTATGGAGTGGCTGGGTGTGAGACAATAGGGAACAGTGAGGCTGTGGGGAAAGAGGCTGTGCCCCTTCTAAAGCCATTCAGGTTCAAGTATTTTAAAGCTGGACAAAGAAGTAAATTGTGCGGGGTGAGGAAGGGGGAAGCAGGAGGAGGATTGGACTTGGCTATTGGATTGAATAAATTCTAAGGTCATTTCCAACTCAATATATGTTTGTAAAATATTTTTACTATGCAAAACACAATATTGCCTAGCATCTGTTGAGCTCTGTGTGTGTTCCTTTTTAAGTAATTAAAAATAAATAAGTAAAATAAAATTAAATAGTTTTTGGTTTGAATCTCCCTTTGAACTGTACATTAGAATTGGAGGGAAAGGTGATTTTTTGACCATAAAGTACTTAAATAATTCATCAGTTTAATATTTTACTCTGAGGGTTTTTTTTTTCTTTAAGTGACCTAGAGTTAGAACTTTGAATCTAGTACCATAATCAAAGAATAAAACCTATTCTATAAATTACCAGTTAGCAACTTCTTTCTTAATGAGTATTCGCACTAAAAAAATCATGTGAACAAGTAAAGGAGAGTCATACCACCTGTTTGGGACTAGTTTTATGATTTTTTAAGAAGTACTTAAAAGTTCTAGTGTCTTTTGATTAATATTTTAAAACAAATAGTTTATTCGGAAAAATGATAGTTGTAGTTGAAATAAGTATATTTTCTAACGTGATTTTCTAGCTCCATCAGTTTTGCTTTTTAAAAAATTTTTTTCCTTTTTACAGCCATGACATATATTTATTTATTTTTATCCCATTTTACTGCCTTTTAAACCCGTATTTTAGGTGAGAAAATAAGTACATTTTATCAGATGCAAATGGTAATTAGGTTACAAGCCTAGTAGAAGATGGGAAGTGGGACAAGTCAAGATACTCTGGGAGTCTTATCTATTCTTTTTGGCACAATTCAAATCAGAATTTATGTCTACAAGAAAATTGAACTCATGACTGTGGGGAACCATGTGTGTTATCCCAGCGATAAAGGGAGAATTAGAAGGATCTGGGATTCTTATGCCTTTAGTTGGGCCCTCTCAATAGCTGCTTCTTTCTTTGTTACTTGTATAGTTTTTAATTTCATGACCATGTGCATTTATAGAAGTATGCAAGGTACTTCACATATGATCAATTTGAGAATGGCTGTATTGTGTGAGGTATGCTAGAGCTTTCAGATAATTTTTTCACGTGTTAATAGAAACTGTTACTGCCCTAAGATATATAACTTTGAAATAATGTTTTAAGAGGCTTGTGATACCCAATGCAAGTTCATGTGCCTGATGCACGGTGAGGCCAAACAAACTGAAACACTGGAATTTGAGGCAGAGAAAGGTTTATTGCAGGGCCATGAAAGGAGAATGGGCGGTTGATGCTTAAAAAAAAACCCCAAACTCCTGGAAGGGTTTCATCAAAGCATTTTTAAAGACCAGGTGGGGGTGGGAGTGGGTCGCAGAGTATGTGATCAGCTCTTGCACAATTCTCTGATTGGTTGATGATGATCAAACCTTAGGAGCCAGAAGATCTGGGAGCTATGTTTTCTTAATCATCAAGTAGTTAATTCCTTCCATTTGGTGATGGTTATCTGAAAAACTCAGGAAATATGCATGAGATACTGTCATCTGGTTACTTCAGAGAGGAGCTATAGTAGAGGATATGGGAGAGGAGTCTGTCCCCAGAAGGCCCCATAGGGTCCTGCTAGGTTACACTTTCACATTAGATGTTATAGTCCAGCCATGTTGTCATGTAATGTATTTTCTGTACGTTTCTTTGATAAGCAAGTCAAAACTGAAGTACTTGAATGTTAATGCTCAAACTGATCAGAACTGGTTAGATCTGTTCCTTCACTGACCCATTACATCTGACATTAACAAAAAGTATCAGCTCTTTTTTCAAACATACTTGAGGAGGCTTCTAATGACGTTATCTTATTGTCTTGTTTTATAGAGGCATTTAAAAAAAATTACCAGTGTGAGCAAGCATTCTCTTTATACTATTCAAGGAATAAATTCATATATGTTTATCTTCGATGCTTTAGTTACACACAGAGTCTACGGACAAAGTAGACATTTAGACAACAAACTCAATCATTTCTATACTATTTTTCTATTTTTCTAGATTTTAGAGAATTGATGACAGAAATGTCTAATCTATTGCTAGGTCACTGATTCTCAACGTGAAAATAAAGTAATGCAAGCTTCTAAATTGAGGTAGTTAATTGCTACCTTTCTTGTATGTACACCTCATCAGTGATTCTGAAACTAAGAACCCTCAGACTAGAATTCCCTTCATGCTATGAAAGGGAACATGCTATAACTCATGTTATGACATGAGTTCACCTTTAGCGTTTGACATTTGTTAGTCGTGGCCTTCAAATTGTTTAATTAAAATCAAAGTGCCATTGTTTTTAATAACCCAGAAAGAATGGGTGTGAATTAAATTAAATGTTTTTAAAAAACATGACAGTGGATTTAAGAGTACCGTAGCTCCTGTGTGAATATTGCAGTTGTTTGAAAAATTTTATGAAATATTCTTATTATCAAAATCTAATTTAAGGTTTAATGATGCAGTAAAGTTGAGATGTTCACAAAGAAACCAGAATAATAACAGTAAAAATTTATCCATAGTTGAGTACAATCTAACTAAAATTTTCTGGTCAATTAGATTTGATTGTGCTGAACAGTGACAAACTACAGAAGTAATTAGAAATCACGTATTAGTGAGCGGCTGGATGCTGGAGTCAGTTAAAGCCATTTTATGCTGCCTGAGGTTTACCACCCCTTCCTGGGTCTCTTTAAACTGAAGCAGATGCAATTATCCCAATTTTTATTTTTCTTGAGGTTCTCACTAAACTGTTTAATAAATGTGATTTGTTCTGGAATTGACTATTTTATTTTCTTTAAGAGGCAGCCTTTCCTTAGGGTACAAGACTAATAAAAAAAAATAGGGCAGTTAAATGATCTAATAGCAGCATTTCAATGGAAAAATAAAGCCTAGTATCATAAATAGCTTATAACACTCAGGGGCTCTGCATTTCTAACCCAACTGATTGAAATAGACCCTTGCCTGATATTCTAAGTTCCATGCGAGGGATAGATAAGGAAGAGCACCGATGGCAAAAGTCTTGAGGAACTTTTTATAATCTATCCATAAGTATTCCCACACCCCCAATGTAATTTCATCTAAACAATGTTTTCTTTTAGTTAATCTACTTAGCATGAGATTAGCTTTGTTAGGAGAAGACTTATAGCCTATTGCCTTTAAAGTACATTTTAATAAATTCATTGAAATATTTTTTTGTTTTGAGCTATATCATACACTTACCTAATATAAAATGCATAAAGTAATTTAACCATAATAAATATTTGAATTTCATTGTACCATCTACAGTAGAAATGGTAATTTTTGTATTTTTAGAATTTGTCCTTGAAAGCTAAAATGATATTAATTTTTAAACTTTTTCTTTAAGAATGTTGTATTTCTCTCAGAAGACAATTTTGAAATAATTTCCTTTCTATTCTAAGGAAATGAAAGAACAGCATTCATATAGGGAATGAAGGTCAGTCATTAAGAGCTAAGTGATATTTTTTTAAAGAGGAAAAGGCCCAACTCATTAACTTTAGCTTTATACAGATAAATCGTTACATATCTCTTGCCTGATCTCATAAGTTTTCTGAAGCTTTTTACATATACTTTTTCATATAAATTTCAAAGATAACAACTTTTTTTTTTTTTTTTTTTTTTTTTTTTTTGCGGTACACGGGCCTCTCACTGACTTGGCCTCTCCCATTGCAGAGCACAGGCTCCAGACGCGCAGGCTCAGCGGCCATGGCTCACGGGCCCAGCCGCTCTGCGGCATGTGGGATCTTCCCGGACCGGGTCATGAACCCGCGTCCCCTGCATCGGCAGGCGGACTCTCAACCACTGCGCCACCAGCGAAGCCCAAAGATACCAACTTTTAACCATATTAATCAGTTCGGCAGCAATTCATTTACTACTTGATACTGAAAATTATCTTCACACAAGTAGCTTCATTTCCTTATATATCTGAAATACATCTGTAACATTTCCTTGCAAATTTGACAAGTGTCTCGTTAACTTACATGGTATGAATTTCATACCTGTGTATATATGAAGTGCTTTCTTGTCCTTGAAACATCTTTTTATATTTGTCTTTCCAAGAGAACTATTTCTAAAATTGACTTTTTTTCCAAGCTGAGTATTCACCTTTTAAGTAAAAAGTTGTTAGTACTACTGCAGAACTCATTCTCTTATTCTTTTGCTCTTTTACATATAAAATATTTTCTCCAGAGGTAACATGTTAATATTTTTAAAAATGTTCTTTAAAACTTTTCAAAGAGGGCCCTCCCTGGTGGCGCAGTGGTTGAGAGTCCGCCTGCCGATGCAGGGGACACGGGTTCGTGTCCCGGTCCGGAAAGATCCCACATGTCGCGGAGCGCCTGGGCCCGTGAGCCATGGCCGCTGAGCTTACACATCTGGAGCCTGTGCTCCGCGACGGGAGAGGCCACAGCAGTGAGAGGCCCGTGTGCTGCAAAAAAAAACAAACAAAAAACCCCCCCAAAACCAAAAAACTTTTCAAAGACAATTTCATACAAATATTTATGCTGAAACTTTTATATGTCAGATACTTTATTGGGCACTAGAGGAACAAGGGTAATTATGCTATAGTACTTTCCCTCACAGTGTTTGCTGTTTTGTGGGGATACAAATAATTACAATGTAGTGTGATATTGTACTGTGAGCATGTAAAAAGTAGCACAGGGTGGGAGTGATATTTTTTAACTCCCAAATACTTATTTCCAGTCCAGATCAATCTCTTTGGCTTCAGATTCAAATATTAGAGTGATCGGATTTTTAGAGAGCCATCTTGTCATACCATGCCAGTCCAAAAAAACAAATATAACATAACATAATATAACATCACATAATGTAATTATATGCATGCATGTTATTACTTTAACATATGAAAAAAGGCATTTATTTGAAATTATATAATATTACTTATTATTTACTTTTCTCTTACATAATTCCTAGTAAACAAAATTGCAGAATAGTTAAAATGGCAATTAGCAGTAATAAACAGGACTAATTAAACAAATAGTATGTATAAAAACAATATTTTTATAATGTTTCATTCTATCCTGTGATATAGCAGTTTATTTTATTTTTTGAACTTTTACTGGATATTTAAATTTTATAAGCTATATTACTGTGAATCTTTAAGATAAATAAATTTGAGATTATAACAGGAGAATTTAAAAGCAAGCCGACTAAGTAAGCACAAATTACCTACATTTAATACAAAATAACAATGGTATGTTTCTTTCTGTCTCATAACACAGTAGGAGATTTTTACTCTTTCTCTTTCCTTTTCTGATAATGCTTCTCTGAACTGCCTGCAGGCTTTAGGTCATCATTCTTCTTGTAAGTAGTATTGGTAAAACTGAATATAGTCACATGTAAAACTGGTTTTGATTTGAAGCTCTGCTCTTGTCAAGCCCTCTTTGTACTAATCCTGGTATCAGGCCATTGTGATAGCACCAAGCTAAATATCCTCTCAACAGAATCATTTAATTACTTAAGATTTTAACTCGTGGCAGCAGCAAGTGTTTAAACGTGCTAGAAATAGGTTCCAGATCTATGTATCCACTCTGTATCTACAGGCTTGTTTTGGTGGACAAGCTGTTTGTCAACCAGGTCTTTTGCTTCTATAAATTTACCGTGTAGTCTAACCCTGTGGAAAATAGCCATCATTTCAAAAAACTTTAGAGCACTTTGTATGGCACTATAAGTTAAACCTCTCTTTCTGAGGGATAATGGTTTTAAAGTACAGAGATAATTTGAACTTACAAAAATGGATTCCAAATAAATTACAGTTTTAGTTAAAAAATGAAAAAGTCCTCGTTAAACTTGGCTTTCCTTTTCTGTTGATATTTTTTGGAGTTTTGAAGTAGTCTGTGAGTGTTTGTCTCAGCCTGAATATCAAACAACTTATATGCAGTCAGTTCATTTTTCACTAGATTCCTTATGGCCACTCAGAGTTCATCAGACAGATTTAAAGAAACAGTCCATAAATGTCTCTTTTGTTTTATTATTTATTTTTCCCTCTCTTCATTCTCATCTTCAATATATTTCCAAATTAGAAAAGATCATTATTCTTGTCCCATACTTTGGAAATGAATTTATGGAAGGATAACATTTTAACACTTTGTGTGTGGCCAGTGACAATGATAGCCATTTGTAGGCTCATGTCTAAGGAGGATACATTTCTCCATTTCTGTAAAGTCCAAAATCTCATTAACTACTTCTGCACATTAAGGAAACTGAAAAATGATCAAAAAACTTTCATTATGAAAAACTCAATTTCACAGGTAGGTAAAACACACCCCCTTTTAGCAGTAGTGTATGTGTGTAAGGTATGCAAGATACTTAGCTGGTAATATCTTTGCGTTTTCTTTGGTCAGAAGTTTATAGGCTGATTGGGATTTGTCAAGATTTACATTCACACTGTCTGCCAAATAATGTAGATAGCTGAGTGTGGTAGGCAGAATAATGGCCTCATTCAGATGTTCACGTCCTAATCCCTGAAATCTGTTGAATATGTTATGTTACAAAACAAAATCAGATTAAGGTAGCAGATAGAATTAAGTTTGCTAATCAACTATGATTAAGTTAGGAAGACTATCCTTGAATATCCAGGTGGGCCCAGTGTAATCACAGGACCTTTAAATGTGGAAGAGGGAGGCAGAAGGGTCAGTGTCAGAGTGGTGTGATGTTCAGATTCAACCAGCCATTGGTTGCTTTGAAGATGTGAGGGAGCCACCAGACAAAGAATGGAGGTGGCCTCTAGAAGCAGGAAAAATCAAGAAAACAGATTCTCCCCTAAAGCGTTTCGCAAGGTAAAACCATGGTAATACCTTGATTTTTAGACCTGATGCCTTGATTTTAGCCCAGTGAGAGTCATTTCAGAATCCTGACCTCCAGGACTTTAAGATAGTAAATTTGTGTTGTTTTATGCCATTAAGCTTGTGGTAATTTGTCATGACAGCAATAGAAAACTAATACAGTGGGCAAAGTCTAGTTTTTATTTGGACAAGGTATTACCATTCTTTATCTTCTCTGTGGTTTTATGATATTCTTATAAACCTCAAGAAGATGATTTAAAACTCCATTTTTCCAAATCAAATCACCTAAGAGCTAGAGGAAAATTTTTTTCATTGTTGATATGATTCAGTGCATCACTTGATATACAGGGCTGTAAAAAGCATGATTGTTAATAAGGCCTGACTAAATCAGGTCTATGCTGCAACAGGCCAACACATCAATTGTCAAAATTTCTCCTTTTGTTTGCCTACATGGCTGCAACCTCTGAATCAGGAAATGTATCTTTATTCATGTTGACAGAATAATCAAGTGAATGTAGGATGTGTGTTTATTCCTGTGGTGTGCCCACAGAAAAATACAGTAGCTATTTTTGACTGAGCATTGGTATTTTGGGGGGAGATAAAAAAAGTTTAATTGATTTACTCGCTTGCTTAATCTAGAATCTGCAAAATTTAGACTCCTTATGTGCTTTCACATCTCCTTTTCCACTATGCCCAATCCCCAATTCCTTTCTGCCTTTTGTATAGAATGCACTGTCTTAGTTACTTTCCTCCCTAATCCAGTTGTATGTGTCTTTCTATCCGTTAATAAAATAATACAGTTGTCTGGATTATGCTGACACTGGCATTATAATAATTCGCATTTCATTATCTGAAGTCTTGGGAAATGTGGTCACAATATGCACAATGTTAAAATTAAACTAGCTTTACCTTAATACAAAGTACATAGTTAATCCACAGGCAAAGTGAAAGTTGACTGTTAATGCTCACAATTACAATACATTTAGTTTGCAAACGTAGGTAACATCACTCATAGTCGTGCAACAATGGATATTTCATTATTATGAACTACAAATCAGTTGACAACGTCAGTGGTCAGAAAAAAAATAGTGACAGTAACTACTGAAAGTGAATCATCTATGCCATATCCATTTGAAGTTAAATAGAGTACTACTTTTAGGCTCAAATATTTTGGCTGCTGTACGTATTTTGTGCTTTCCCTCTAACCTTCTGTACCCATTTCTGAAAATCAGGATATTTTGCACCCTGAGGAGGGGTTTCCCAGGATGTGGGAATTTTAATGCTGAAACCTAAATAGTGTCGGGCAAACCTGAATCATTGGTCACTCTAAGACCAGTGAATAGCTTTGGATGTGATTGGTATTCAACATATCTAAAAATTAGGGCTTCCCTGGTGGCGCAGTGGTTGGGAGTCCGCCTGCCGGTGCAGGGGACACGGGCTCGTGCCCCGGTCCATAGTCTGCTTTCCCATAGATATGATGACAATATATTTTCTCTCTTGGTGTATTGCACTAAATTGATCAAACCAGAAGCATAGGAATCGTTGCATTACATCTCTTAATCCCCTTTTCAGTAATTCACTAAGTCCTAAGACATATTTTAAAGTATGTTTCATTTTATTTTATGAATATCAATGCCTTCCCGCAGTTCCAAAAATTATATATATTAAAAGATGTACAAAAAAAAAAAACAAAACGATGTACAGAGAAAAGTTTGTCTCCTTTCCACCTTGTTCTCAGTCTTTCCAGTTTCCACCCTGGCTAAAGCAGTCATTACTGTGATCAGTTTCGTATGCATCTGTATGAATATATATGCAAAGACAGATACCGTTTTTTATTCTGTCTTCCTTGGTAAAAATCACTGTCATTTGAAAATGAAAAGAATGGGCATCATATAGCAGTCAGAGGTTCTTAGCAATTCTAAAATGCACCTGGGTAAATATTTGCCAGCCTACTACCTAGAAGATTAAGAAAAGTACCTTGAATTAAGTTGAAGTTAAGTCCTGTTTCTGCTCTTTGGGTATAACTCCCCAGTTTTTGTGCTCCATGGATTTTGAAGTTTTGGCTTTACTTTCCGGAAGGACGTTCATTTTCATTATCCTCCTTTGTTACATAAAGAAGGTGTTGGAAAGTATTCACTTATTGGTGGCTGAGCAGCTTTCTTAGCCCTGCTTCCCCCAACAGGAAGTTGGAAGCTTAGTGGCCTTTTACATGTCTCATCTAGTCACAGTCTCTTAGCAGATGCAACTCTCTCAAAACCTTTTTTTCCCCCAAGTATGTTTGATTGCAGTCAACTGTGTATGCCAGAAGCCGGGTGACTCTCTTGGATATTCTATGTATGCAATTATATTTTTATGTTGTCTGCAGTTAGTAATAGTTTTACCTCTTCCTTTCCAAAATATTTATTTATAATTTTTTTAAATTTAATTTTTTGGCTTATATTTCCAGTACAGTGTTAAGTAATACTGATGACTGAGAGCTTTTCCTTGTTTTTGATTTTGTTGGTAATGCTTCTAGTGTTGTCCTACTAAACATGACAGTGGCTTTTGGGCTAAGCTAGATATATTGTATCATATAAAGTAAATTATCATCAGTTTTATTTTATCGAGTATTTTAATCCAAAATGGTTATTTGAATTTTGACAAATCGCTTTTCCGTCTTTTATACAAAGAGAATAAAATGTTTTTCTGCAATCTATTAATTTGCTATAAAAAGTTATTAATAGACTTCCTAATATTGAAAATTCTTAAATTCTTGGAATAAACCTCACTTGGTCATGACGTAATGTTATTTTTGTGTACACCCAGATTTTATTTGCTAATAATACTGAATTTAGGATTTTCCTTTGATATTCATAAGTGACATTGACTTGGTTCCTGTGTGTGTACATGCAATCTTTGTTGGATCAGGATGTTTTCTTCATTACCCTATATTCTGGAGAGATTGTAGAAGCCTTGAAATTTTTGATCTTAAAGATTTTAAAAATTTCCCCATGAAACTATCGAAGACCGCTGCTTTTGGATTTATCTATTGACAGATTTCTCCATTTCTTCTATATAAATCAGTCTTTAGATTTTCTGTCTCTTCTGAGGTCAATTTTGGCAAATTATATTGTCTTAGAAAATTATCCATTTTAGTTAGATTTTCAAATTTACTTGCATGGTGTTTAGCAGCATTATGATTGTTTTAAGTTTATTCTGACTGTGGTTATCTTTTATTCATTTTGTATATTTCTACCTTATTACTTTTTTAAAAAAAATTTGGCTTACTAGTGATTTTCTTCTTTTCAAATAGTAAGCTTCTGAATTTATTTATTAATTCTACTATGCTTTTAGCTTTCTTATTTATTACTTTTTCCTTTGTTAACTTACTCTGTTTTGCTTCAATATAATTTGACATTTCTAACTCGAAATCAATTTTCAATACATTATTAGTGATTTTCTTATGGATAAAATACTTAAGAATAATAATTACCCCCTAAGCAATGTGTTTATCTTTTAAAAACTACATTTTGCAGGAGAAGTAGGAGTTATGTAGTCCATATGTAGCTCCATAAAAAAATGTAGAGGCATAAAACAGTATGGCATGTTTTGCTAGAGCAAAAAATTTGAATGGGATACTACTGTAGATTAAACTGAGCCAGATTATGGAAAGCCTTTTTGCAGATTTCTTTGTGTGTACTCTGATGTTAGCTTTTCCATGCATATAAGACTTGTGATGTATAATTAACATTTATGTATCTATCTGTATGTGTGTTTTTGTGTTTGTATGTATTTCTAATAATTTTCTAACAAATTTACTATGTTGTTGATCTCCTTTTTTCCCTTAGGATTTTATTCTAAAATTAGTGGGGAAGTTTAAATTCCAGTGCGATTTTTAAAAATTTCCTTCCCGTTTATCATCTTTAAATTAGTTTTGAACTTTTAGATTTATACTTTAATTCTTTTGATTTATGGGGCAAGAGACAAGTATTGTATCCTAAGTTCATGCTTTTTATATTAAGTAGGAGTACTCTGAAGGACTAAATAGCTATGCAACCTATGGTCATTAGGAGTGCTAGGAAGGCAAACTTGAAAGGTGTATGTGTGTGTGTATATGAAAGTTTAGAGTTGTTTACATTTCCCCTCTTCTAGCCATTGGTCATCCTTTGTCTGTTCTAGCAAAGTGACTGCTATGGATTGAATCGTGTCCCCCCCGACCCCCAAATTGTAAGTTGAAGCCTTAACTCCCAATGTGATGGCATTTGGAGTTTGGAGAGGGGGGTCTTTGGAAGATCATTAGGTTTAGATGAAACAGTGAGGGTGGGACCCTCATGATGGGATTAGTGACTTAAAAGAGACAACAGAGAGCTTTCTTTCTTTCTCCTTCTTCCTCTCTCCACCTGCATGCACCACAAATCAAAGGAAGACCATGTGAGGACACAGCAAGAATGTGGTTGTCTGCAACCCAAGGAAAGCACGCTCACCAGGCACAGGCCCTGCTGGCACCTTGTTCTTAGACTTCTAGTCTCCAAAACTGTGAGGAATCAATTTCTGTTGTTAAAGCCACCCAGTTTGTGGCATTCTGTATGGCAGTCTGAGACGACTAAGACAATGACATGCCACTTCATTTATAGAAGCCTCTGCTAGCTATTGTGTCTTTTTCAAAGTAGTAAAAAGATAATCATTTTTACCATGGTAGTGATTAATGTGGGAGGTTGGATATATTTGGAAAATGGGATTGTTTTTGTATTTTCTTTAAAGATACATATCTTTTTTAAAATAGATCTTTATTGGAGTATAATTGCTTCACAATACTGTGTTAGTTTCTGTTGTACACTAAAGTGAATCAGCCACAGGCATACACATGTCCCCATATCCCCTCCCTCTGAAGCCTCCCTCCCATCCTCCCTCTCCCACCCCTCTGGGTCATCGCAAAGCACCGAGCTGATCTCCCTGTGCTAACTATTTTTAAAAGGCATATCAAGAAGGATATGCAGAGGTATAGTAAAAAAATGTGAGTTTGTAAAATGAAAATATTTTATTAAATTTCCAATTCAGAAATGATTACTTAATAGGCTTAAATTCTTGGAAATTCATGATTCCTGTGTGAATGAAGATTGGCAAAGTATGAAATAAGGACAGCATATTTCCACATATGCAACATTACAGAACTGTATTTTTACCATTGGGGATTTTGAATTGCTTGCTTAACAGTGGTTCAGTGTGGGTTGGGTTAGAATATGAGTATCATTAGAAGAGTTTGCCTTGTGATTAATACCTATAACTGTGGTTTAAAATTTTTCAATCCTGTTCCACTCAAGGGAAGTGACACTCTCATTAATAATGGCAGCTAAGGATGCTTTTCATGTTTTACATCACTTAGTCCTTACTACCATCCTTTGTGAGAAGTTTTATTTTCCTTATTTTGCAACAAGGAAACTGAGAGTAAGAAAGGGTAGGTGCCTCTTCCAAATTTATATAACTGTGGCAGAGCTACACTGTGGCAGAGCTAACGTTTAAATGAATTTATACCCTTAACCATTGAATCAAGATTTTTTGAGTATGTGGCTAATGAGCTTCTCCATTTGGTCAAAAATCTGGTCAAGTTAAGATTCAATGCACTTTTGTTTTTCTTAGTTTGTTACACATTTTTGTTACATTTTTGTGAAATGCCAGATACCTTCTTTAAAACAAATTTTGAGCTGCCTCTGCTTTGCTTGTGTCCTAAACACATATATAGTCTGCCTTTGAATAGTCCAGTTCTGCATACTGGCAGATAATTTAACAGAGAGAGCAAGGCACATGGTAAGTCTTGCGAGAAACAGGACATATTTCCTGTTTCCAATGACTATCAGAAATTATTTTCTTACAATACTTATTTTATAAAATGGCAAAGCGAATAGTTTATCCTTGACTTTAATAATCCTCATCCGATTTAAGACATTTGCCTGATATATAATAGTTAGAATAGTTCTAATCAAAATATCTTTTAATGTCTGTAATTCCACTTGCCAGTATGGTCCCAAATACGAGTCTGCACGACCATCATTCTGCTGTCGCAATTTCTAAGCAGTAACTTTGTTCATAGGTCCATTGTGTAGGCTGAGGTTTTAATCCTGTAGCTTGCTGTGTTTATTGATCTATTCCTTAATAATTACATATCAGGCAATCGCACGATTCACAAACTGTCTAGGAGGGAAGAAACACACACATTTCCATCAGCAGGAGATTGAAGCAGTCGTGCATTTAGAGGCTATACTAAGGATTTTAGCCTGGTCTGTGTTATGTAGAATGATTGTGAAGCACTGCAGTGAGACTTTTAGACAAATCAAAATTACAGCTTTCTTGTTCTAAAATATGAATGTTTCTTTAAAGAATCATTTTGGTATTTGCCTAAGGTTGTTTTCTCCTTCAGTGTGAATAGGATGTGAAATTCTCTAAGTCCAAATTAGGTGGTTAGCCAAGCAGTAGTCAGTAATGTTCAGTCTTTGCTCTCAAATGTGCTTTTTCCATTTCGTGGCTCTGCTGAGTGTCTGGTCTTCTGCTATGTATTCTGGGCCAGGCAACGATCAGCTATTCTGATGTCACCTCTGCTCCATCTACTGGAATAATGATTTTTACTATGTACACTCCAGCAAAATCACTATTTTTATAATGGCTTTTTAAGGAATTTTGTCAGAAGCCTGGTGCCAAAGAACATTAAAGTTATTTAGTTAAATTGAGAAACCTCAGAGCAGAATTAAGATGAAACTATTAAATTAATCCTATTCTTTTGCACTCAAATATATGCAGCCAACACTGTCTTCTGTCATGGAAAGACAGAGCACTGCTTTGCACTGAGGGAGAAGCCAGTGCATGAGAGCAGAGAAGTAGGTGAATTTTGAAATACAGTGGTACTGCAGTGTTCGACTTGCTCTGATTCCTGATCTCACAGCCAGCCACAGAGAGCTATTTGTTCTCAGACATGCCCTGACCCCTCGTGTCTCCTGGCCTTTGTCCGTGTTCGTCTTTCTTCTTAGAGCCCACTTCTCGACCTTGCTTACTTGGAAAACTCCTATCTCCCATTTTTCAAGATTCCTGACTTTCTTTTGTATTTCCTGATACCCTTAGGCAGAAAAAAAGAGTTCTCTTCTCAGTGTCCCTATAGTATGGCCAATCTATTTCTGTTTTAGCATTTTTCACAAAATAATTATCTCTATATATCTGTCTTTGTTCATTAGTCTCTAAACTTCTTGAAGGCAACAGAATTGTGTAGCTATTGTTGTCACTTCTGATCAACTGTCTTTGTTAAGGAGGGGAAGTTCCAACACTTGGAGATCACTTTGCTTGTGAAGTGTTTGGATAGAAGTACTCAAGTCCAGAGAAGTTAAGCAAAGCACCTTTGTTCTGCATAAGAATAGCTAAAAGATTTTGGGCAGATGAGGGCGGAGAGACCAAAGGCAGGGATTCCATGGCCTAGGCAGCCAGTGAACAAGGCTGGGGTATCACTGAGGGGTGGTCATGCTGCAGGGTAGTCTGGTTAGATGCTTAGCCGGAGAGACTTTGGCAAATAGACATGACTTAGGAGCATTTTGGAAGTGGGAGCCTATGGCATGTAAAATGCTCACCTTCTCCTCTGACTTTTCTACAAAATAGTCTCCATTGTTCACCATTGATTTTTGCTGCTAGAACATAGTTTGAGGGAACAAAAAGAGATGCTATTTTTTTCCTCAAGGTTAGCCTGAGGTGAAAGCAGAGATAACATGTCTAGGGACAGACGGACCTCTAGTATCCAGTGAAAACCTCAGAACTGGCAGAATACCTGGTACGTGATGGTACTCAGTGAATCTATGAGCAAAGGAATGAATGGTGAATTCTTAGCAAAATGCAGAAGGAGCCAGTAGAGTAATTGATTTTAACTTTTTTTTCAGAAATTCAAACTTCTTTAAAATTAGCAAAGGAGGGGAAAATGCACATACTAACCTGAAAAGTTACTACCGTTGTCCCTTGTAGCTGCAGGAAGCAAGGTCTGTGAGCAGGCACCTTCACTTGCCTCAAGACCTCAACAACTCACAGCGGGGACCAGCCAGCATCCCTGTCCTGGCTCCTTTCAGTCCTCAAAAAGAGACAACCACAGAGACCCAGTTTCACATTTTAGAATCTTTTCTTACCCTCTTGATGAAACACAAATCTCCCCGGGGTGTAATGTATTTTATTTTTTTCAAGGAGGCAGCATGGTTTAGTGAAAGACAGTGGAGGAAATCTGTTTAGATCCTTGTACCAGCACCTTCTCACCTTCATTAATTACCTTCAGGTTAATTGATGGAATAATAACATCTAAAACTGGTAAAGAGCTAGGGATATAGTAGATACTCAATGACCTTTCCTTCTCCTCCCTTATCTGTTGGCTGTACCCTTGGCATAAGAAGCCATCAGATATGCCAAGGGTCAATTTCGGTAGAGTGAATGAAGTACATGCAGCAGGAACACTTGAGGGTAGCATCCGGGCACAGGATGAGTACCTGAAAAATGAGGAGCCTCAGGCTCAGAAGGCAATTCCCCCTTGCCCATTGTTGCCTTAGGCTTGCCTTTGGGGTGACCTTTTGCCATGCTTTCATCAGCTGCTTAGCAGCATCAGGAAGCCTGTCCAGGAGCAACAGTTTCATGCTCGTCCAGTCCCTGCTTAAACTATAGATTGCTATAGACTGCATGTGTGTCCCCTAAAATTCGTACATTGAAATCCTAACCCCCAAGGTAATGGTACTAGGAGGTGGGACCTTTGGGTGGTGACTAGGTCATGAGGGTAAAGCCCTGATGCTTGGGATTAGGGCTTTTATGAAAGAGACCCTAGAGATCTAGCTCGTCTCTTCCACCATGTGAAGATACAAAGAGAAGATGTTGTCTATGAACTACAAAACAGGTCCTTACCAGACGCTGAATCTGATCTTGAAATTCCTAGCCTCCAGAACTGTGAGAAATTTCTGTTGTTTCTAAGCCCCCCAGTCTATGGCATTTCGTTATAGCAGCCTGAATGGACTGAGACAGAGACATTTTCATATTGTTGAATGGCTTAATGGTCTTGTAATGTGGATGAATATTTGGTCTGTCTAGGATGGGTTTTAACACTTATTTTCATTTGGATCATGAAAAAGCAGATACTTTTTTCATACTGCTGCCTCAGTTTAAAGAAAGGAATTCAAACAACATTTTACAGCGAGATTAATTGCTGTTCTCTACTGGGCATTATCCAGACTGTGTTCTTTATCTATAACAATGCCTATGTCCATAATTTATAACAGATTTTAGAAAAATATGTGTGTGCAAATAATTATGCCAGCAAACATTTTTTTTTTTCGGTACGCGGGCCTCTCCCTGTTGTGGCCTCTCTCGCTGCGGAGCACAGGCTCCGGACGCACAGGCTCAGCGGCCATGGCTCACGGGCCCAGCCACTCCACGGCATGTGGGATCTTCCCAGACAGTGGCACGAACCCGCGTCCCCAGCATCGGCAGGTGAACTCTCAACCACTGCGCCACCAGGGAAGCCCCCAGCAAACATTTTATCTAGTTATAACGGAAGTACTTTCATCCACATATTTTTTTTTCTTTTTCTTTTTCTTTTTTTTGCGGTACGCGGGCCTCTCACTGTTGTGGCCTCTCCTGTTGCGGAGCACAGGCTCCGGACACGCAGGCTCAGCGGCCATGGCTCACGGGCCCAGCCGCTCCGCGGCATGTGGGATCTTCCCAGACGGGGGCACGAACCCGTATCCCCTGCATCGGCAGGCGGACTCTCAACCACTGCGCCACCAGGGAAGCCCTATCGGTTTCTTTTGATAGTAGGAAATATAAGATTCGTTTCTCAAGAAATTTAGAATTAACTGGAAAATCTGTTTTGCATTTATGCTACCAAAATTACTTGTGTATTTGGCAGCTGGGATTAGTCTACTATACATTATTTTATAATGGCTGCACTCAATGCTGTGTTGTCAATTTGCACTCAGTCAGTTTATCTATAATGATTCAGATGTTTTAAATGTACTTGTTTTTAGATAGGAGAAAAAAAGATCATGTATCCTTTTTACAATTTACATGAAAGCTCCAGATGCAAATTAATTTGCCTGTTCAAATTCTTCTCATGATCTGTAAGAGATGAAATTCTCATTTCCTACCCAGATTGACTTGAACATTGTGTGCTGCCTTATTAATTGGTAAACATGCAGTTATAAAGATGCTTATGTAACCTCCTTAAAGTTTTTTGTTAACTCTTGGAAAGAGGAGCATACAAAAGTTGGGAGCAGGAATTGTATTACACATTTTGATGACGTAGAGGTTCGTTAAAAATTAGTTTTCAAGTGAATTTTTAATCATCTATAAATAGATCTGTCATAATAAATTCTAAATAGAATTTTCGAATTAGGGTCAGACCAGATCTAGTACTGTATTTCTTATGCTGTGTAATACAGTAATAATAACTTTTTTTTTTTTTTTTTTTTTTTTTTTTTGCGGTACGCGGGCCTCTCACTGTTGTGGCCTCTCCCACTGCGGAGCACAGGCTCTGGACGTGCAGGCTCAGCGGCCATGGCTCACGGGCCTAGCCGCTCCGCGGCATGTGGGATCTTCCCGGACCGGGGCACGAACCCGTGTCCCCTGCATCGGCAGGCGGACTCTCAACCACTGCGCCACCAGGGAAGCCCAATAACTTTTATTTGACTAATGTTTTATGGTCTACAAAACATTTCAAGAGCATCTTATTTAAACTTCCAGTTCCCTGTAAAGTAGATAGAGCAGGCAGTAATTTTCTTCCCATTTTATACTCAAGGAAGCAGATTCTCTCAAGGGTGAAGCTGCAGAAAACAATGGAAGAGCTGCATTCGGTACCCATAGGCCTTCTGTTTCTGATGTCTCCCCTACATCTCCATGTCAGTGAAGCCTGTGCATGACCCCACACTGCCAGTCATTTTTCTTCTTGTTTGCAAAAAAAGCCTTCCTACCTAGAAGCTGCGATAGTGATTCTGCAGTGAAGTATAAAAAGACAGTTAAACTTTCTAACCTAATGGTAAATTTCCAAGGTCAGCCAATATCAAAGACATTGTCTGGATTCACTCACATAGAGAAATCATTCATTCATTCAATGGGGACTATAATTAGGGACTATGAGCAATACAGATAAGTGAGCCCCAGATTTAGTGTGATCCTTGATTCATTTTCAGATTTATTTGTGGTGGAGAATTTAATTACTCATCTATTTATAGCAGCACTGAGAACAGGTCACAGGGCTTTGTCAGAAGGGCAGCTGCATGTGGACAGGCACTGGGTAGCCTCTGCTGGGCTCTTGCCATCCTTGTTGCTGCTTCCTAGGTGTGTAGGTTTATAATACAGCCATTTGTGATGGATTTTTGGCTAGACCCAGGGTTGGCAATATTATGAACATGGGCATTCATTCGTCTTTGAGAAGAAATTTTCCCTTGTCATGGCTAGCTAAATTATGTACACTGGTTTTGAATTCTATTCAATTGTCTTAGTTGTTTTTTTTTTTTTTAATTTTTGATCTACTTCCAATTTTTGCCTTTTGTGATTATCTAAATCTAGTAAACAGGGCAAAGAGAAAAGAAATGATTTCTTTTTTTGACAAAACCAGTGTGTGATCTCTTAATTCCTAATGATCCCCATATAGCTGATACAGTACCCAAAGGTTCTCCATGGGCCCTTTGAATATAATTTTCCCTTTCCGATCGCAGATCCTAAATCCTTTCCACAGCAGTGCACACTGCAGGCTGTCACCTAATCTCACATGTCATATTGTCTTATATCCCTTCTATTTCTAAAGAAAATAATTGTTCCAAGTGAATGGTGCTATACCAGAATCCATTTTCAAGTGGTTAGCAGTATCTACCTTATAATGATAATTGAATTAGATTATTCTGATTTGAAAAATTTCATGGAGCCCCTGTTTATGAATTATATTATTAAAGCCACTTGATATTTTTTACATTGATAGGAGTTGGAAAACCTGACACACCTGCAAGTTTTTAGAGTAACTAGAAGCCACTAAGTTTCTCTTCTAAAAGAAAGCCCAAAAAGTGGAATAAAAGATATTTTTAATATCTTATAGTAGAAAAATAACAAATTAAAGCTTACTACATGACATGTAAAATGCATTTTTTACAATATTCTAGAAACAAATTTTAGGAGCATATGCTTTGAATTATGTGTAAATGCTCATATTTATTATGATTTATCTAACAGAGAGAATATAAAGGATGCTATTATATTTGAATTCTCTGTTCTGTGTTGTTCATTGCAGGTAGATATTATGTTTCATAGTTTAGAAAGTTTCACATCTCTGTGGCCATATGTTCAATATTATACCTTCCAAATTTATAGTCACATATATTATGTATTTTTAAGCCCTATTGGATTTTTCTAATTTTTTTTCATGAAAGAAAACAATGCATCTATAGTAAAGAATCTTTCTATATACATATCTTCTAATTTATTAGGGACCTGCTCATATACACATATTGAAAATTTTAAAATGACTTCAAGGCCACTTATTACATGGAAAGCATTTTTCACTTAAATGTCCGACATTTAACATGTAGTAATTGGAAATAAATCTTCAGTAATGATACTGTGAAAGAGAAACTACTGAGATGTATTTTTGAAAGAGAAGAATTTGTAATTAAGTATAGTGTGAAAACACAGCTTTGTGCTTTTTTTTTCTATTTTGTGGGAAATGATAAATAAAGGGGAGGGTAGTAAATTGGGAAGAAAGAGGATGAGTCACATAACTGAAACACTTCTGAAATTCACCATTGCAACCATTTGAAATTAAATGCCCTGCTAAAAAAGATTAAGAGTTAAGTTAAATCTCCATTTTTAAAATTTGCCCAGTATTTAGCTGCTGAGGGAGATCACTGTTGTGTGAATGCAGTAATATTGCCAGGATAGAATGTTATTTTTCTTTCAGTCAAATCTTCAAATGATTATACAGGCTTCTGTAATTTCGTGGAGAGATTATTGCCACTTGTCTTTGTTGGTTAAATGACCTGACAAAGTACTTCCTAAGCTTTTGGTATTTAGAAAAACATGACATTTGGCTTTTTTTAAAAAAAATAAATTTATTTATTTTATTTTTTGGCTGTGTTTGGTGTTCGCTGCTGCGCACAGGCTTTCTCTAGTTGCGGCGAGCAGGGGCTACTCTTTGTTGAGGTGCGTGGGCTTCTCGTTGTGGAGCACGAGCTCTAGGCATGCGGGCTTCAGTAGTTGTGTCACACAGGCTCAGTAGTTGTCGCGCACGGGCTTAGTTGCTCCGTGGCATGTGGGATCTTCCTGGACCAGTGATGGAACCCGTGTCCCCTGCATTGGCAGGTGGATTCTCAACCACTGCGCCACCAGGGAAGCCCCGACATTTGGCTTTTGTTTTTCTTTTTTATAAATACCTGGAAAGTACAATCTGAAGACATTTTGAGATCTTTAGATTACTTCAGATAGCATATCACAATCAATAATTTATTTATGCTCTATTGTTTATGGTTATAAACAAGGCATGATATGGCTTTGATTCAGTTTGTCTTTCTGAACTTTTGAGCCAAATTTCTAAAACTTGGCATGAGAAGTACACTTGAAATAAACATCACTTACCTGTGCAAATCAGGTAATTACTCACATAGCTACCTACCAATTAGTCACTTATTGGTGCAATTAGCTGGATGTACAGCTAATTTGGGGTAAAGAAAATATATGTCAGTTCAAAATGAAGACAGCCTAAAATCTAGCTTAGTGGTTAGTTTCACTTAAGATAAGGAATCCTCAATCTCAAGCAAATATAAGAGTTTGAGCACAATTTTAGGTATTGAGGGTAGTATATAAAAAATATGATCATTTGTTCTGGTTTTACATAGTTGGTATTCCTGGCTCAGATCTTGGAAGGAATTAATGCTTTTAGGAAATGTGGGTCATTTTTATGCTGACTCTTTTATCCCCCAATTTATTTTGTTTGTTTGTGTTTGTTTATTATTTTAGCTATCTTGAGTTATAATTACATATAAAGTTATAAGATATTTAAAGTGTACCTTATGATGATTTGATATACATTGTGAAAGGATTCCCCCAGCCCACTCTCTAGTTAATGAACACATCCATCATTAGATGAATTTTCTTTATGATATGTGTGACAACATTTAAGTTCTGCTCTCTTAGCAAATTTCAATTATAGTCACCATGTTTTACAGTAGATCCTCAGACCTTTTTTACATTATAGCTGAAAGTCTGTACCCTTGTACCAACCTCACCCTGTTTTTCCCACTCCCCAGCCCCTGGCAACCACTTTTATACTCTCTGTTTCTATGAGTTTGACTTGCTTTGTTTTGTTTTAGATTCCACATATAAGTGATGCCATGCAGAATTTATCTTTCTCTGACTTAGTTCACTTAGCATAATAGCCTTGAGGTCCATCTATGTTGTCACAAATGTTTCATTTTTTTTTAAGTGGTGGAATAGTATTCCATTGTATATATATCACATCTTCTTTATCCATTCACTTATAGAAGGACATTTAGGTGTGTCCATATCTTGGCTATTGTAAATAATGCTGCAGTAAATATGGAGTGCAGATAACTCTTCAATGTCCTGTTTTCATTTCCTTTGAATATATACCCAGAAATGGGATTATTGTATCAACTGTTAGTTCTATTTTTAATTTTTTGAGGAACTTCCATACTGTTTTCCATAATGACTGTACCAATTTACATTCCTGTCAACAGTGTATAAGGGTTCCCTTTTCTCCACATTTTCGCCAACACTAGTTATCTCTTGTCTTTTTGGTGATAGACATTCTGACAGGTGAGAGGTGATATATCACTGTGATTTTGATTTGCAGGTCCCTGATAATTAGTGATGTTGAGCACCTTTTCATATACCCCATTGGCCATTTGAATGTCTTCTTGGAAAAGGGTCTATTCAGTTCCTGTGTCCATTTTTTAAATAGATTGCTTGGTTTTTTGCTATGAGTTTTGAGTTCTTTATATATTTTGATTAACCCCTTATCAAATATATGATACACAACTGTTTTCTCTCATTCCATAGGTTGTCTTTTCATTTTGCTGATGGTTTTCTTTTCCATGCAGAAGCTTTTTAGTTTGATATAGTCCCATTGTGCATTTTTGTTTTGTTGCCCTTGGCTTTTGGGGTCGAATCCAAAAGAAATCATTGCCAAGGGTAATGTCAAAGAGCTTACCCCTTATGTTTTCATTTAGAGTTGTATGGTTTCAAGGCTTACATTCAAATTTTTATCTATTTTGAGTTAATTTTTGTGTATGGAGTAAAACTGTGGTCCAGTTTCGTTCTTTTGTATGTGGCTGTCCAGTTTTCCCAACACCATTTATTGAAGAGCCTGTTCTTTCTCCATTGAATATTTGTGACTCCTATGTTGTAAATTAATTGACTGTATATGATTAATTTATTTCTGGACTCTCTATTCTTTTCCTTTGATCCATGTGTCTGTTTTTATGCCAATACCATACTATTTTGATTACTATAGTTTTATAATATAATTTAAAAATCAAGAAGCATGATGCCTCCAGCTTTCTTCATCTCTCTCAAGAATGCCTTGGCTATTCAGGGTCTTCTGTGGTTTCATTCAAAATTTAGGATTTTTTTCTATTTCTGTGAAAAAATGCAATTGGAATTTTGAAAAGATTAATTTAAGTTATAGATGGTTTTAGGTAGTATGGACATTTTAATAATATTAGTTCTTCCAATCATAAGCACAGGATATCTTTCCATTTATTTGTGTCTTCTTTGATTTCTTTCATCAGTGTCTTATAGTTTTCAGTGTACAGAACTTTCACCTTCTAGTTAAATTTATTCCTAGATATTTTATTCTTTTTCACGCAATTATAAATGAAATTATTTTCTTAATTTATCTTTCTGAAAGTTTATTATTAGTGTATTTAAGCATAACTGATTTTGCTATATTGATTTTGTATCCTATAACTTTACTGAATTTATTAGTTCTAATAGATTTTTTGTGAAGTCTTTAGGGTTTCTCTGTGTAATATGTCATCTTCAGATAGAGACAGTTTTACTTCTTCCTTTTTTATTTGGATGCCTTTTATTTCTATTTTGCCCAATTGCTCTGAATAGGAGTTCCATTACTATATTGAATAAGAGTGGTGAGAGTGGGAATCCTTGTGTTGTTCCTGATCTTAGAGGAAAAGCTTTCAGCTATTTAACATTGAGTATGATGTTAGTTGTGGACTTAGCATATATGAGCTTTATTATGTTGAACTGCATTCCCTTTATACCCAGCTTATATCTAGCCAAAGCTTTGTCTAATTTTCTTATCTTTTCAGAAAAAAAGCCAGCTCTTTGTTTCATTAATCTTTTCTGTTGTCTTTTTAGTCTCTAATTTATTACTGCTCTGATTTTTATTACATCCTTTCTTCTACTAACTATGGCCTTCATTTGTTCTTCTTTCTCTAGTTCCTTGAGGTGTGAAGTTAGGTTGTTTATTGAGATCTTTCTTTATTCTTAATGTAGGTGTTTATTGCTATGAACTTCCCTCTTAGAGCTGCTTTTCCTGCATACCCTAAGGTTTTGTATTTTCATTTTCACTTGTCTCAAGATAATTTATTTTTCTTTTGATTTCCTCCTTGACCCATTAGTTGTTCAGTAGAATGCTGTTTATTTCACATATTTGTGAATTTTCCAGTTTTCTTCTTGTAGTTGATTTCCAGTTTCATGCCATTGTATTTAAAAAAGATGCTTGATATTATTTCAGTCTTCTTAAATTTACTAAGACCTGTTTTATGGCCTAACTTATGATCTATCCTGGAGAATGTTCCATACCCTTGAGAGAAATATGTATCCTACTGCTTTTGGAATGTTCTGTAAACGTCTCCTGAATCCATCTGGTCTAATGTGTCATTTGCGTCCAAAGTTTTCTTATTGATTTTCTGTCTGGATGATCTATCCGTTGTTGAAAGTGGGGTTTTGAAGTCCCCTACTAGTATTGTATTGCTGTCTATTTCTCCCTTCAAGTCTGTTAAATTTTGCTTTACATATTTAGGTGCTCCTATGTTGGATTGCATAAATATTTACAAATGATATATACTTTTGTTGGATTGATCCCTTTATCATTATATAATAACCTTTTTCTCTTATTACAGTCTTTGGCTTAAAGTCTATTTTGTCTGATATGAGTATAGCTACCCTAGCTTTTTTTTGGTTTCCATTTGCATGGAATATCTTTTCTCATCCATACACTTTCAGTCTGTGTGTATCCTTGCTTGTGAAGTGAGTCTGTTGAAGGCAGAATATAGTTGGATATTTTTTTCAGCCATTCTGTGTCTTTTGATGGGAGAATATTATCCATTTACAAAGTAATTATTGCTAGCTATTGACTTACTATTGACATTTTATTAATTGTTTTTGGCTGTTTTATAATTTTTTTTTTCTTCTTCTTGTGTTCTCTTCCTTTGTGATCTGATCATTTTCTGTAGTGGTATGCTCAGAGTCCTTTCTCTTTCTCTTTTGTGTGTCTATCATAGGTTTCCTTGAGGCTTACATAAAACATCTTATATTCATAAAACATCTTATATTTATCTTATATTCATAAAACATCATATATTCATAAGTATTTTAAGCTGATAATTTAACTTCAAATGCATACTAAATCTCTATATTTTATTCTTCCCACCCCCACATTTTATGTTTTTGATGTCACAATTTACACCTTTTTACCTTGTGCATCCATTAATAAATTGTTGTAATTATAGTTATTTTAATACTTTTGTGTTTTAACCTTCATACTAGATTTATAAGTGATTTACCCACTAACATTACAGTGTTAAAGTATTCTGAACTTAATTGTACATTTACCTTTACTAGTGAGATTTAGGCTGTTATATGTTTTTCTGTTACTAATTAGTGTCCTTTTATTTTAGCTTGAAGAATTCCCTTTAACATTTCTTGTAAGGTTGGCTTAATGGTGATGAGCTCTTTCAACTTCTACTTGTCTGGAAAATGCTTTATCTTTCCTTCAGTTCTGAAGGACAACTTTGCTGGGTAGAGTATTCTTGTTTTGCAGCTTTTTCTTTCAGCCTTTTGAATATATCATGCTGCTCTCTTCTGGCCTGCAGTAGTTGAGTGTGTGCCAAGACTCATTTTGATGTGGGTATTTTCATGTTCTACTGATGTGTAGGAGTCAGTCACTTGTTTCTGGATTTCTTTCAGATGGAATTGTTCCATGTATAGTTGTAGATTAGCTGTGTCCATGAGAGGAGGTGAGTTCAGGAGTCTTCTATGTTGCCATCTTGGACCAGAACTGGTACACTTTGTTTTGGTAGTTCTCAGTAGCTTATAGCCAGTTTCCAGCTATGAAGTATGGAAGAGATGGAACTATGAGTTCTGGCAAGTCCCTGTGACCCCACTGCAGTTTTATTCTGCATTTTAAGTTTTAAAAAATCTTATAAACTTGGTTCCTTATCTGTACAATGAAGGCTCACAAGGTAATTGTTAAAAAGTAACAAGTAAAAGAAAGTATATAGTAATTGAATTTATTACGGTCATTTACTGAACTGCCTACTCAGTACTAGGTACTCCACTAAGTAATTAAGTTGTGTTATCTCATTTTCGTTCTCTCTAGAACCCTTTGAAAATACACTGCTTTGTTCCAATTTTACAAATTAGGATACGGAAGCATACAGTTTATCTAATTTGCCCAAGATCATATAGTGGTAGAAGTCAGATGCTAACTTAAGTCCGTCCAACTCCTGAGCTCAGCATCCTTAACAGATACCCTTTACTGTGTTACCATCTAAAATCAGAACTTGACACTGAACTGCTGACTTTGTTAAGTTAGCTCTTTTCTTCTTCCCTTGGACTACGATTAGGTCAATCCCAGCTGTTAAGGGAAAGAAACAAGTACAAAGAAACTTATTGAAAAATTTTAAAATTTCAGAGTGTTCTAAGTCAGAATTGGGGCTCCATGATGGCTAGACATATTTCAGGGTGTTAAAACATTGCCCCAGAGTCATCCTAAGGCAATTCTTCAGGCTCGGTCCCTAATCCACTAAAACTTATTTAGAAAATCAGATTGCTATGTGCTGTTCATTAGATACCAAGTCATAATTTTAATATTTGCAACAACAGTGTCATTAATAGAAAAATATTAACTTAAAGCCATAGATTTAAAAAGAAAACCATTAATAATTTTTAAAGAACATAGTAAGTGAGCTATATCATTATAATGTATAATTTATAATAAATACATACCATTTACAATGTAATGTTGGGTTGGCCAAAAAGTGCCTTTGATTTTTAAGTAAAAATAAAAGACACATTTTTCATTTTCACCAAGAAGTTTATTGTAAACAACAATGTATTCACCCTTTTGTTCCACTACCTTCTGCCATTTTTCAGGCAACTTCATAATTCCATCCTCCCCAAACTTTTAATCTTTTTGAGCAAAGAACTGTTCCAGGTGCCTTTTACAGTAGTCTCCCAGGGAATTGAAATTTTTTCCATTAAGAGAATTTTGTAAAGACCAAAATAAATGGAAATCCAAAGGTGCGATGTCTGGTGAATATGGCAGATGAATTTTCCAACCAAGCTGTAACAGTTTTTGCCTGGTCATTAAAGAAACATGTGGTCTTGTGGTATCCTGATGGAAGATTATATATTTTCTGTTGACTAATTCTGGACGCTTTTCATTGAGTGCTGCTTTCACTTGGTCTAATTGGGAGCAGTACTTATTGGAGTTAATTGTTTGGTTTTCCAGAAGGAGCTCATAATAGAGGACTCCCTTCCAATCCCACCATATACACAACATCACCTTCTTTGGATGAAAACCAGCCTTTGGTGTGCTTGGTGATGGTTCATTTTACTTGCCCCACACTCTCTTCCATCCCACATTATTGTACAGTATCCACTTTTCATTGCCCGTCACAATTTGTTTTAAAAATGGAACATTTTCATTACATTTAAGTAGAGAGTCACATGCAGAAATATGGTCAGTGAGGTTTTTTTTGCTTAACTTATGTGGAACCCAAACATCAAAGTGATTCACATAGCCAAGCTGGTGCAAATGATTTCCAACTTGATATGGATATTTTGACTATGTCAGCTATCTCACACATGGTAGAATGTTGACTGTTCTCAATTAATGTCTCGATTTGATGGCTATCAACTTCAACTGGTCTACCTGACAGTGGAGCATCGTCCAGAGAGAAGTCTCCAGCACTTTGCAAACCACTTTTGACACATTCAATCAGTCACAGCACCTTCCCCATACACAGCACAGATCTTTTTTTGCGTTTCAGTTGCGTTTTTATCTTTCGTAATAGTAAAGCATCATATGCTGAAAATGTTGCTTTTATCCTTCCATCTTCAATATTAAAATGGCTACACAAAAATTCACCAATTTTGGGCTTCCCTGGTGGCGCAGTGGTTGAGAGTCTGCCTACCGATGCAGGGGACGCGGGTTTGTGCCCTGGTCCGGGAGGATCCCCAATGCCGCGGAGCGGCTGGGCCCGTGAGCCATGGCCGCTGAGCCTGTGCGTCTGGAGCCTGTGCTCCACAACGGGAGAGGCCATAGCAGGGAGAGGCCCGCGTACCGCAAAACCAAAAATGAAAAAAAAAAATTCACCAATTTTGATGTCTTTTTTTAGATGCACGCTGATATGACAGCTGTCACATACAATCTAAGAAAATTGTTTTGAATGAACTTAAAGACAACTAAGTGCTACTAGAGCCATCTTACCGGAAAAAAAAAATGAACTTTTGGCCAACCCAATATTTGAAGCTTCTTGGTGTAAGAGGGAGGTTCCAAATAATGACTGTGAATAAAGAGACATAACCACAGTTTCAGGGGAAATTAAGCAATAAAGTTACTTTGACCCTAAATGTGTTTCTAATTTTTAAGGTACCGTGTTTGATCCTACTATGAAACATTCGCTGAAACATTGGACTGACCTCATTTTATTATATTAAATATTCTACATTGATCTATAGATTTGATGGTATCTAGAAAATATTCTATGAATTTAAATTTCCAATTCTGTTCAGTGGAATATATGAATATAATAATATAATGAAATCTTAGTATTTTATGCACTAAAGCAGATTATTAAAAGAGAAAAATGTTGAAGTAGCATTTATCACAGACTCACTCTTTGTAGGAGAGACAGTTCAGTGGGTTTGCAATGTATCTAGTGTTAATGGTGTAGAAAACGAAAAATACCTATGAAAATGTTCAAGTTGCTAAAAATTGTAGGGTGACAATAATTTGAAATTGGGTTTCTTTAAGGTCCATATATCAGTTTTTTTTGTTTTCCCTTCTCGTTAGAAACTCAAAAAATTAAAACCATTTTAGATTCATAACATTTTAGATATTTGGGGGAATAAAGTTAACTGATCAACTTCCCCCTCTACTGATTTTAAATTAGGAAACTGAAGCTAAGAAAGAGAAAATAGAATAATAGAGTATTAAAGGAGAAGAGACCTTGGAAACTGCCTAATCCAACCTTCTTTTTGTGATTCAGAGAAATTGAAAAATTTCCCAGGAACCCAGGGATAATTACTACCAGAGCCAGTTCTTTCCACTGGCCACCTTCTTTCTACTATCTACTATTTTTATGAAAGTTAAGGTTAAACATAATTATTCACTCACCTGCTGGATCCTAAGTTGAATTACAAATGGTGATTTTTGTGATCATATATGCCATAGTTCATGATCTTTTGTTTCAATCCACAGTTTTAATCTAGGCAACTTTTATGTACCATATATGCAATTTCCTTTCCTGAGACTTAGAAATTAAAAGCAGACAAAACATGTATCACACTGCTGTTAGAAGGTCAAGGTTGACAGTTCTTAAGAATTAATTTATAGAAATTTTGATCATTAATAAAATTAGTCACCAGTAACTTGGGGTTAGATGAGGGTAAGGACATGTACTCTGGCAGTAGTGGGGGTGGGGGTGGAGAGGAGGGGAGAGATGAGATGAATGATTAAACAGATAGAAGTAGAAGTGGTAGTTTTCTTATGGTGTGAGTTTTATAATATAGGAACAATCAGAGGAAACTTATTTGAATGTTGAAAGATAATCTGAAGTAAATGGGACAGAAATTTGTTATGGAGGACTTGGAAATTATACATGTACAAATTACATTCTACCTGTCTTTGTTTCTTTTCTATTTCTGTGACAGCATGAAAATAATACAAAGAGGCATTAAGTGGCCAGAAAAATAAAAGCCAACCAAGTGATTGAATTTGGACTGAATAACACACACACACACACACACACACACACACACACACACAGAGAGCTTGGCTATGGACAAATTTAGTGTTGGAATTTTTGTGAAATATTTGAACTTATACTGTCATCTAAAGAACAAGTTTCATGACCAGCATGGAGACAGAGAGAGAGAGAGAGAGAGAGAAAGAGAGAGAGAGAAAGGAAGGAAGCAAGGAAGGAAGGAAGAAGAAAGGAAGGAAGGAAGGAAGGAAAAGAGAGAGAGGGAGGGAGGAAGAGTGGGAGGGAGGGAAGGAAGGAAGGATGGGAGGAAGGAAGGAAGGAAGGTAGGAAGGAAGAGAGGGAGGGAGAGGAGGGAGGAAGCGGGGGAAGGAGGAAGTTTTTCTTCCTGTTACACTCCACCTCCCTCAGTGTTTTCACTTCCCTGCCCTTGGCCTTATATTGAAAGATGGGCAGCCTGTAGTTTTGAAATTTTCAGAAACTTGTCATTTTCATTATAGGAGCTGGGGTGGGCAGGGGGAGGGGATAGGAGTGAATGCAAGTAACATTTTTGCTTTTTTAAGGTTAAATGACAGCAGTGTTGTTCAGGTCAAGATCTTGAAGGGTGAATCCTTATTTATTTTTGAAAGCAGGATTTAAGGCAGTTTTGCAGATGACATAGATTTTAATATAATTTAGTAAAATGCCATTTGTTGGCAAAATGATAACCTGAGAAATTGCTTGTATTATTTTCTATGACTTAAGTTTTCACACCATACAATACCTGCCTGCCAAAATGAATATGATATCCTCACCTAACAGTGTGTCAGTGAAAGAAGTAATCAGAGTAGAAAGTCACTTGTTTCTGGATTTCTGTGCACCAAACTCTATGAGCCCATTATAGCTGCCGGTTTGAATGATACTCATACACAAGACCCTTGGGAAAAGCAACATCACTTCCCCTCCTGGGTCTACTACAGTATCATTTCAGATAAATACCCCGCACAGCAGTTCTAAATGTTTGGACATTTTGTCCTCAAATTATTGTACTATCGGTGTTATTTCAGAGGCAGCTTGTAAGGAAAGAGACTTCTGCTTTGCCTGGGTAATGCCTCTTTATACACCTTCTTCTTTCTTGTCCTATTTGGTTGTCATTATGCAATGTTTACATTCAGTTTTGATATCACATTAGCTTCTTGGGTCAGTTTTGCTTTCTAGAATTTGGTCACTATCCATTCCTTAGATATGGCTTTTGGCCCATGAGGCTTGGAATTTTGAGGTGGCCATTTTGAAGCCATTATTTTAATGTGTACTCACAGCCCCTGGTATTGTTGATTTTCACAGAAATTCTTGAGGGCCATTGCTTTCTTCAGTTTATCTCTGAGGCTCTTCTGAGGTGAGAGTTAGAAATGAAATAAAGGTAAAGGATGGTTGACTGTGTCTGGTGTGCACATTATATGTCAGTAAACAAAGCTATGAACTTGTTTCTTTCTTTCAGGTGACATCAAAGGGCAGCCTCCTCACAAAAGCCTTAGCAAGTGCCTATGCCAGTTAGGCCACCATCATGGCTTCTGACATTATTATGATTTCTTTCTAGCAGCCTCATTATTTAAACACTAGCTGAATCTTCTTACCTACTCTAGATTTAGAGCGCTCCTTTTGTTTAACAAATGCTTATTGAGTGTCTACTTTGGAACAGGCACTGTTCTAACTACTTGGCATAGATAAGGGAACGAAATGGACAAAACATCTGCCCTCTGGGAGCTTACCTTCTGTCATGGATTAGAGAACATGAAGTACTATATGAAGGACATGAAGTACTACAGAGCAGGCTGAAATTACCCTACTATCTGTGGGCCTTAGACAGAGCCTGAACATACAGCTGTGCATTTTGTGTACTACATAACTCCTGGGAGCGCTACTCACTTAATTGTCATGTGAGCAGTGCTCCCTGGAATTGTGCAGTGCACAAATTCTGCATCCTGGGGTGGCAGCCCTAGTGCTCGGCCCCATGCAGGTACAGGCTAGAGCTTTTTGTCCAGTCCCACATGGTCTCTTGAGAGTGGATAGACCTGAATTTTCTGCAGGAGTGGGTTTCAGGCTTGATGAAAATAAACACAAATGAGCATTTCAATGGGTACAACTTACAGAAGTTAGAATTCACTGCAGTTCAACAGAACGAATTGATTTAATAGCAAATGATATCAGAAGACATCAAACTTCAAATCTCCCTGAACCCTGGTGAGATATATGGTCAAGTTGTTGTCAAGGCTAATTTTTCTATCTAGTGTGAGATCTTGCTAGTTACCCTCTTCTAGTTACCAACTTCTTTTTCCACCAAACGTATCTCTTTAAACTTCAGCATAATTACCTTAAATTCCAAAAACTGCCTTTTACAGGCCACTTCACCAGGATCTAACACTCAAGTTCGGAGTAGGTTTTCTCATTGCCCATCAAGCACCATCATATGCTATCTTGCCCCAAATGTTTATGATGGGCTCCTGCCCAGTCACTGTCCACCACTGTTACGATGCTTAGTGGGAGGCCCTGCCCTGGCTTACACATGCCAGAAGGGCTGAGCCTGGCTGTCTTGGCCCAGTCTTACCCTGCCAAGTGATAGTTCCTGATATTGGGACATGTTTACATCAGTGTCCAGGGGTTGACTTTCTCTTTGGACTTTTATTTTCTATTTACACAATCCTCCAAAAATAGATTATCAGGAATATCTAAGCTCAGTTGGAATAACTCCCTTATTCCCTTTTATACTTTTGTTTTCCTGTGAAGTTCCTGCTGTAGAGCTGAGTGAATAAACAAGGAATGCACTGGCAGAGAAGAGCAAAGCTTTTGGCTCTGATCAAATTGAAAAGTTTGTGGTTGCCATCTGGGCCAGCAAATAAAGTTGCTGCCAATAGAACAGAAATGTAGAAGTAAAGAGACGGGTTACAAACAATCACCTTAATTTCAGTCTGGGATATTTTGATATAGGTTATGTAACAGTCCTGGGAGAAGCAAGTCACTTCAACAAGTTGGTGGATGTGAAGAAAAGAGAAGTCTCAGAGTACACAGAAAATCTTTCTGGCAAGTTCCTATTTATTTACTTTAGTTTTAGCAATTTCATTTTGCTTTCTTTGAGTCAGCAGATGATAAACTGGTTTCGAGAGGCAGTGTTTTTTATGGCAGTACCTTTAGTGAGGAAATCATGAATTCTTCTGTAAGTAAGCATAATTAGATAATATGATAGGTATATAATAATGACTTTAGTTGGGAGGTAGTATGACTTAGTGGTTAAGAAAATAAACTTTTGAGTGAGATAGAACTAGGTTTATGTTTTAGCTCTGAGAGTTACTGATGATGACCTTGGGCATGTAACATTAACTCTGAGCTCAGTTGCTTCATGTATAAAGTGGAGATTATAACACCTAACATAGGGATGTTGTTATGTGGAATAAGTCAGATAATGTAAGGTACATTCTCCTGTGCTTGACTCAAAATGCAGTACTTAATCAATTGTTGATATTACCATTATTTAATTATTTGGAAATATATTTAGTAGGTTTTAAAATAAATAATCCTATTTTTCCTCATAGAAAAAATTAGGAAGATTAGTACATTTTTTTGTCTATAACATGAGTAGATTATAGAATATGGTTCCCTGATGGAGCAGTGGTTGAGAGTCCGCCTGCCAATGCAGGGGACACGGGTTCGTGCCCCGGTCCGGGAAGATCCCACATGCTGCGGAGCAGCTGGACCCGTGAGCCATGGCCACTGAGCCTGCGCGTCCGGAGCCTGTGCTCTGCAACAGGAGAGGCCACAACAGTGAGAGGTCCGCGTACCGCAAAAAAAAAAAGTTCTGTCAGTTATTGCATTATGCCTATGTCAAAAATCATTCATTTGATTGAAGTTTTTTGCTTTATTATTACACTTTAAAATTATAATTATACTTTTAAAATTCTTTAGTTTTTACACCCTCATTTTCATTTTTAATTTTGCTGATATATTTTTGTGAAAAATCCCTTATATTTGCAATTTAATGCTACCATATTTTAATAAATTAGTATAGTATACCTTTAATTTCATTAATCTATCCCTATGGATGTTTTAAAAAAATTTGGGGTTGAATAATTAAAATTGATTTATTTTTATGTTTACTTTTAAATAAAAGCAAGCAAAAGTATGAGATAAGATGTAACCACTATTTGGCTCCTTAAACAAGTTATTAAATGATAGTGTTTTAATTTCCATTTTTTCCTAAATATTTTATATTATTTTCATATCGGCCTTTGTTTCCATGGATTTATTATTATCATTAATATTTATTTAAATGTATTATTAAATTGTATTTGTATTATACTGCTTTCAAAAAATGTAGCCATAACATTGTTCATATTTTTTTTTTCATCTACTTGGTGTGATAAAGGCTAAACCTTAGAAGTGTTTTAACATATTAGTGAAAGAATTTCCTCTCTTCATTGTTTGAACGAAGTCATGTATTAGTCAGGGTTCTCCAGAGAAACAGAACCAATATGATATATAGAAAGATATACAGAAAGAGATTTATTATGAGGAATTCACTCATACAATTATGAAGACTGAGAAGTCCCACAATCTAACATCTATAAGCTGGAGACCTGGTAAAGCGGGTGCTGTAGTTCCAGTCCCAACCTGATGTCTTAAGAACCAGAGGAGCCAATGATGTAAGCCCTAGTCTGAGCCTGATGGCCCTAAAACCAAGGGGCCAATGGCCTAAGTCCTGGTTCAAGTCCGAAGACCAAAGAACCAGGACAGGACATTGATGAACAAGGTCAGAAGATCAGTGTTCCAGCTTAAGCAGAGAGAGAATTCATTTTTACTCCACCTTTTTGTTCTATTTGGGTTTTCAACAATTTGGATGATAATAATGTTTTATCAGCTATCTGGGAATCTCTTAGCCCAGGCACGTTGACACATAAAATTAAGAATCACAGACCATGAGAAAAATTAC